>NW_013667012.1:95422-113151 GCF_000517525.1 Limulus polyphemus | reverse complement strand
AAAGATGGTTTTGAGCACACATTAACATGCCCTTTGTTCCAAAGTATCATTTTACAAAGATTGGCTCGGCGACCTAGTAGTAATTAGATAACGGAGAGACATATCTTTGTTATATATATTATTTTGACTAACTTGGTTAAGATAGTTTTTTATCTTTAGCTCACATAAGGTTGTACAAGTTTCCAACTATTACATACATATGTATATAAAATGCATGGTAACGGTTAACTACTATAATTGTATATGAAACACTGTTACTTATATTTGTAATTCTTATTAGACATTTATCTCATAAAATGCCTTATTCACTGACAAACTTCTAAGCATCTTCATATAGAGAGAGTTAATCTATTTGAACATATTCTTCTAGGCATTTTTATGTACAGATAGTTAATATATTTTAACATACACTTCTAAGCATATTTATATTCAGAGAGTTAATCTATTTTAACATTCTTGCAAATAAAGGTGGAAAACAATAAAATTTGAAAATATACCTTTTGGTAATAAATTCACAAATTTTGAAATTTCGTTCTTTAAATCAGAGTAGTAGGACTTTATCTGTGGTATCGATGATGAGATATTGTGTATTCCTTGTTTCAACTCTTCGTGGCGTTCATTCCAAGCCGAAAGAGAGGTGGTATCAATTTTTGTCTTAACTTGGGTGTACAAGGCATCAACTTTTAACTGGTTATCATTGATTTGTGTTTGTAGTTTTCCAATTTTGTTATCAAGGTTCGTCAATTTCATTTCTTTTAGAATTTCCTCATTATTAGTTTTGCATTCCTGCAAAGACTGGTTAAGAACCTCATTCTGAAGAGCCAGAACCTTGTAACGATCTCTTTGGACTTCCATTTTTAGGATCGAATAATCTTTATTCAGTGTCTTAAGTGTTTCGTAGTGATCATTTTGGTCCTCACGAATAATTTCAAAAGAAGATTGCAACTGACCAAGATTGAAATCAGACTTGGAAACTTCTTTTTGGAGATCATGGATGCTTTTGTCGAATCGACCTTCCATGGTTTCGAGAGCTTCGAAAAGTCTAAGTGAAGAGGAATGAAGCTTCTCTACAACCTCTATGGTCTGAGTGATGTTCTTAAGTTCTTTCTTAGTGGCCCGAATTTCCTGATGTAGGCTTTCACTTATACCATTATTTTCTTTCATTTGTCTATGCATATCAAACTGTTGTTTTTTAAAACTCGGAATTTGGTTCTCAAGAAGACTGGTAGTGCGTGAAAGGGCGTGAACATTAGAACTCATGGTTGTATAGTTTTTCTTCATCCAGTGAATATCCCGTTGAATTTTAGCTTGTTTCTTTTCAATTGCTTCCATGGTTTTCTGCATCATAGTTAACTCTTTTTTCACGTGTCTGTGGCGATGTGTTCGATGGAATATTCCTGTTAAGAAAACAAAATCTGTCACACAAAATGTAACTTAATTAATGGCAAATATCGAGATTATCCTCTTTTTGATTAAGGCATCAAAAATGTAGATTTTATAAATGATAATAAAGGAAACCCGACAACCCGAGCGCTTAGACCTCGAAAAACTTTCAAACGAGTTTTTTAAAGATTATTTCAAGACAAATTTTCATCGCTATTTAAATTCCTTTTCTTTTACTCTTACTCTTACTTTAATTAATTTTCTGTTTACATATCTAAATAACACCCAAATTGTACTTGATCGTTTGTTGTGTAATGCGAGAGAAATATATTCAGTTTTGTCAGTAAAAGTTTGAATGTTGCATCTTGAATTCGTTTTGGCATTGTAATGCCATGATATTGTATAATTTTTCCAACCTACTTGATTATAAAATAATAGGATAGTTATAATTGAATGGAGAACTTTCAAAGTAAATAGTCTTATGTATACGTTTGATTATTTTGTTTAAGTGTAAAGTTGCACAATGAGCTAGCTCAGCTTTACCTGTCGAACCCCCCGCATTTTAGCGTTATAAGCCCCGTGCTTACCTCTGAACCACTGGGGGGGGGGGTCTTTCTTTATAAATTGTTTTTGTAATTTTGCAATTTCCTTTGTATATATCTTATTACTAATACGGCAATTATCTGATGATATCAAAACATTTAATGTGCTTTTGTGGGATGAGGACCGGTTTGTAAAGGATGTTTTGATATTTCTGTTACTCCATAAAATATTCAATACCTCACAGTCAACTTTAGCAAAAAGAGAAGCGAATTTTAGCCAAATATTTATTTGGCACTACTCGTTTGGTTTTGAATATCCGATAATCAACAACCAGTTATTTAACTCGTATGCTTTACTGTATAAGATGGATATCAAATATTAAATGTTGAAAGAGAACAAGGAAAGTAAATAAGTATAACGAGTACCTTTGTTTTATGTGTACTGTTCTCAGAGCATTACCGGAACGATTCAAATCTTCACATATCTCACTTACCTGACTTATGGAAGCCACTGAAATGATGGTCTCTTTTGGTAGAACCATTATCTTCTGTAACACTTGCTGAGGTTCTTCTGGTCATTACTTCATTTGTGTTTTTTTCCTGAAATGTCAATTTTTTTTGCAACTGAGGGTATGACATAAAATGTATCAACTAATATAATATAATATTATCAACTAATATGTTTGAGGAATAATAACGTTAACACAAGATAAATGTTAATCAGTTTCAACGAATTTTATAAAGATAATATAATTTAGAAGTGAAGAATGTTTCAATATATTACAAACTCTTACACGGAGAAGTAAATTTCATAAATTGAACTGTGTGTGTATGCAAGTGTATTTGAATATACATAAAACATATATATATATATATGTATATATATATATGTTAACTGGTATTTGCTTCAACTCTAGCATTTGGCTAATCACTTTTGTAAGCCAACGCGATATTTCTGAGATATGTCAACTAGTATTTGCTTAATCTCTAGCCATTTGCTGACCATTTTTGGAAATGGGCGTATATAACATTTCAAGTGTATATATGGCTAGAAATATTATGGCTAGCTTACAAAAGTGGAACAGCAACTGTCGTACTATCAAAATGCTTATTCTAAACGCTTTATCTACGTTTTTTTTATATTATTATTTCTAAGTTAATTCATCGACATGTGACGGATAAAATACAAACCTATTCTAAAAGATGAAAAATAAAGAAAGAAAGAGAATAAAAAAAAAACACCGCGTGATATAAACTCGTACCTCGTGAGGGGAAATCCTTGAGACGGATCGTCTATTAGCCGCTTGAATCTCTTCTTCGTCTTTGAGGGAGGCGACCTGTAAAAGAAACGGCAGGTGGTCAGTGACAGCCACAAGAACTGAATTAGAGGAAGAACAAACACGGGCTCCAACGGGCATGCTCTAAGCTGCCGGTGCATGCAGTAGTTTCAGTTTACTTCTCGTTCCTTCCAGAAGAAAATTTGTTAAACTTTTGACCAATCTCTTAAAAATGGAAAGTACAATCGAGATTTAAAGAAATGCCTAAACAACAAACAAATACTCTCTGCTGTTTAATGGTTTAGTGCTTCTCCCAGAACAATTTATGTACGTTTTCTTTCTTATTTAGTATATTATGTAAATTATGTGTCTTTGTTACATAATCTAGTTAAATTTCTCATTTTCTATTACAGGATGATGTTAAAACAAATAAGAAATCTTTCCACACACATTTATATCTGATTTTTTTCGTACCACATCAATTTAGATCATAACCAGCAAGAATGAGACAGCCTTTTTTTAAATAATTTTATTTGAAATAAATTCATATATGAAATTGAATTATTAAGGAACTTTCGATAACAGGTAAATGTATAGGTGATTAAATTGAGATATATTAAGCAACTACTAATTTGGAAGTATTGGAAATATACTCGTATCAAATACTAAATTTTTTTGCGTCTCCAAAATGGCTAAAGCAGAGGAAACGAGTCGACAACGACAGCGATACGTGATTAGTTGTTCTTGTGTATGTGTGTATAATTTTGAAGTTCGAAATTAACTAAAAATGATTATTAAATTAACAGAAATCAGTTTGTATTACTTGATCTTTAACGTGAGGAGACAACTATTCTGTAAAATAAACCTGGTGCTTTTATTTTCACAATACTGTTAGCTTTATTAGAGAAAAGATGAGGATGGGAGGATCATTAAAAACAAATCTTGCCCATTGTAGCTTTACAAGTGACTTTGTAGCATCTGATATTACTACTGTTTCATCTTCACTTCTAAATGGAAGCTGATCATAATTAATCATTAAACTGAATCTGCATCACGTAAATTAAGTTTTTTTGTTTTTGGAATTTCGCGCAAAGCTACACGAGGGCTATCTGCGCTAGCCGTCCCTAATTTATCAGTGTAAGACTAGAGGGAAGGCAGCTAGTCATCACCACCCACCGCCAACTCTTGGGCTACTTTTTTACCAACGAATAGTGGGATTGACCGTCACATTATAACGCCCCCACGGCTGAAAGGGCGAGCATGTTTGGTGGGATGCGGATTCGAACCCGCGACGCTCAGATTGTGAGTCGAGCGCCTTATCCACCTGGCCATGCCGGGCCGTAAATTAAGTAGTTTTTGTCGCTACGGAAATTTTCTTCTTTATTTATTTATATTTTCCTGATGGACTGATACAAGACATTAATTTTTCACTGTAAGACCAGTTATTTAAACTGTAAATATTTATGCTGATCTCACAGATATGAATAGTACAAGTACAGCTACCTTTGAACGGCAAACAAACAAACCTTTCGCACAGTAAGATTTTTTTTTCTAGCATAAAGATGCGATTTTTAAGCAGACTGTTCAGAATTTCTACTTATTTAATACAATGCTAATGAACATGTTCATGACATTTACCAAAAGCTGCATTATGATTAACATTGGTAAAAACGCAGACTTTACCACATCTACTTTGGAAACATGAGACACAATGCAACATTGGACATGACACAGCCACGTTTTGCTTTATACACTATTCAACTGCTGTGCCAACTGCAGGGATTGAATCCCGAATTTAAGCGTTATAAGTTATTCACGATAAACGTAGCGGATCATCAAGGTGGCGTCGTTATTAAGAATGAAATGATGCCTTGAAATTTTTCACCCATTTATCTCTAATCACAAAAAATACCATGATACGAACAAGACCAGTGTCACTCTACTAAAATTTCAAGCTGAAATATGAAACCCAGACATTTGTCCCTGATAAGTACTTATGGATATTGTTTTATAAATATACTATATTATCTTCCAGGTTATTTGGTCATTGAGGAAAGGTATATTTTGTATTAGTACTACGATTATGTAACTTTTGTGCTGTAGAAAGATAGACAGACATAGATATATAGTATACTTGCATTTTTTCCGAAACCCAGAGAAGACAAATCTAGACTTTGTCGCTGACAAACCACTTAACGATACACGCCGATAAGTCTACTGCGCATGCGTTGCTTGAGACTACAATTTGATTGGAGAAGGTCTCCGAACAATACAAAGTTGACGCAGCCATCTGCTCTCCCTCCCTTCGATATAAACACGTCATTGTTCACACATATACTCCCCTCCCTCACCTCTGGTGTGGTGTTTCCCCGTCTTACTCTTGTTGTGTTACAGAAGAAATCTGAGAAGTATGCAAGTCGCCTGGTTTTTTTTCTTTTCTTCTTCTTCTTATTTTTTTACATTAAAAAGTAAAAAAAAAAAAAATCCCCAAACTTACTTTGATCTTGAAATCTGTCTTAAACACACGAGACTAGAGGTCGAGCTTACTATTATTGTGTTCTTAAAGAATCAGTGAAAATGCTTTAAAAATCAGTATATTTAATACATTTGAAGGAAGGAGTTATCGGTTAGTCACATGGATGGTTCTTAGAAATATTGCGTTCAGAAGTAACAGATTGCATTCTTGTCACGTAGAGACAATTCGATATGTACATATACAATTATTCTATTATGTATATTAAACACTTCATACTGAGGCCTTGACGCATCGCCAGTATATTAATTAAACCCAGATACGGATCGTGGACGGGACAATTAGTACATATTGATATAATTATAAGGATATTACATATTAGCCGTGCCTTTACAAACAGGATTCGTACACTCCTCTTCAGTAGCCCTCAACACAAGCTTAAAGTAAATGCATATTTAAGGTACACGGTCTTGGAGATACTTATCTTATTATAAAAACGTTTTCGCAACACGATGACCCAAATACAAAGCCAATTTTTGATTTCTGTATGCAACATACCCGTAATGATGTTTCCCACGGGTTATGTATATCCTTCTATAAACGACTTTTTTTTTTCCTTTCATTTGTGGCCTCGTTTTCAAAGATTAATTTTTTATCTCTCAAAACGATTACTTTCAAGCGTAAGTTCCAAACTTTTCGATGTTTTTAGGACTTTGGAAAGAAACAGAAAACAATCGAGAGAACTGCAGAGAAACCAAATGAACGTGTTTTTTTTTCGTTTTATAAATTAATAGTCAAAAATGTATAGTTGTTTTACTCAGTGATATAACTGGATTCTTTCAAACCCAAAACATCGAACAAGATATGTGAACGAAAGCTAATAGTACATGTATTTATCGGCGACAACTTACCTCATTGTATAAAACGTATAATTTAAAAGGTTCAAATACTTTGCCAAGGTAACATGTTCAGGTAAAACTTACGAAAACTCATGTTCGATTTAGAAACATTAAAGACAAAAATCGGCAAAAGTGAATAGCGCAACACCAAACAATTCAGATGCATACTTGTGACTAGCTCTAATTTAGCACGAACAGGCAACTTCTATGAAACACTTGTTACCATATATTACTTATAAATTTATTGCTATTATTCACATTATAGGGCAATAATCACATAGATTGCTGAATTTCAATTTGCCCTGAAAAAAAGTGAATTTGACACATCCTTGTGATGGCCGGCTTAAGGCCTATAGGCAAGTGCTTTTCTGTGGGGGCCCATTTCTTTAGAAGTTCTTTTTTTTAGCATTGAGATTTTACTATTAAAACAATTCTTTACTAAATCTAATTATTTGAGTGTGCTAGATTTCCTAATTTAAAAACTATCTGAGAAGGCTATTAAAAACAACATAATCACTGTGGACCCCTTAACACCGTGGGCTTGTATGTAACTGCCTACTCTAACTTCTCGTCATTTTTCTAAGTAACAGTTCAATATCGTTGTGAACTTTAATTGAATATTAGCTATCCAAGTGTAATTATTTGCACTTAACTCATCATCTCTTTACTTTTATAGAGAAGTGACAGTTAACCGTCGTTTTATGTTTTGGCTAAATCTTACCTGTCCCTGCCTAGTTACTCGCACTTAATTATTCATGTCCTTATTCTAATACAGAAGTAACAATTAACCATCGTTGTACGCTTTGACTGAGTCTGACCTGTCCTTGTCTAGCTACTCTCACTTAATTAATCATGTCTTTAATAGAGAAGTGACAGTTAACCATCTTTGTACACTTTGACTGAGTCTGACCTGTCCTTGTCTAGCTACTCTCACTTAATTAATCATGTCTTTAATAGGGAAGTGACAGTTAACCATCTTTGTACACTTTGGCTGAGTCTGACCTGTCCTTGTCTAGCTACTCTCACTTAATTAATCATGTCTTTAATAGGGAAGTGACAGTTAACCATCTTTGTACACTTTGGCTGAGTCTGACCTGTCCTTGTCTAGCTACTCTCACTTAATTAATCATGTCTTTAATAGGGAAGTGACAATTAACCATCGTTGTACACTTTGACTGAGTCTGACCTGTCCCTGTCTAAATACACGCACTTAAATCATCATGTCTTTAATAGAGAAGTGACCGTTAACCATCTTTGTACACTTTGATTGAGTCTGGCCTGTCCCTGTCGAACTACACGCACTTAAATCATTATGTCTTTAAGCTAACAGAGAAGTAAGAAAATATATTAACAAAAGCAGCAGCTATTCATAGCATCATTAGCAGGTATGCATCCTGCATTCTTCATATTTATACATATTATGATATAAGAATGATTTATTTCTATTTACGATAGGTAGAAAACAAAGTTGTGTACAGATACGTGAAAGTAAGTAACAAAGTGCAAACTACAATGTGAATTGTGGCTAGGTTCAAACAAGAACCTGAACTGTGGCTAGGTTCAAACAAGAACCTGAACTGTGACTAGGTGCAAACAAGAACCTGAACTGTGACTAGGTTCAAACAAGAACCTGAACTGTGACTAGGTTCAAACAAGAACCTGAACTGTGGCTAGGTTCAAACAAGAACCTGAACTGTGGCTAGGTTCAAACAAGAACCTGAATTGTGACTAGGTGCAAACAAGAATCTGAATTGTGGCTAGGTTCAAACAAGAACCTGAATTGTGGCTAGGTTCAAACAAGAACCTGAATTGTGACTAGGTTCAAACAAGAACCTGAATTGTGACTAGGTTCAAACAAGAACCTGAATTGTGACTAGGTGCAAACAAGAACCTGAACTGTGACTAGGTGCAAACAAGAACCTGAACTGTGACTAGGTGCAAACAAGAACCTGAACTGTGACTAGGTTCAAACAAGAACCTGAACTGTGACTAGGTTCAAACAAGAACCTGAACTGTGACTAGGTTCAAACAAGAACCTGAACTGTGGCTAGGTTCAAACAAGAACCTGAACTGTGACTAGGTTCAAACAAGAACCTGAACTGTGGCTAGGTTCAAACAAGAACCTGAACTGTGGCTAGGTTCAAACAAGAACCTGAACTGTGGCTAGGTTCAAACAAGAACCTGAACTGTGGCTAGGTTCAAACAAGAACCTGAACTGTGGCTAGGTTCAAACAAGAACCTGAACTGTGGCTAGGTTCAAACAAGAATCTGAACTGTGGCTAGGTTCAAACAAGAATCTGAATTGTGGCTAGGTTCAAACAAGAACCAAAGTCAAACTATACTTTTAAAAACAAGTCCAACTGATGTGTTTAAAACGAACACTACAATGATGTGTGTGTGTGTGTGTAGACATGTGGGATACGAGAAGGTAAGTTTTAACTACCCCCCCTCTTCAACCCCATGCATTTAAATGATAAGCAGGGTAATGTGAAGAGAAAGGAAGTCGGGAAGTTTATCAGCTATCTAACTAACCAAGTACGAATATGCGTCTTTCGAGAGACTTTGGTACCGCTAGATGAAAGCAAAACAATTTATTTGTGGTCAGGGAATGAACTTGAGCAGATGCGTTGCACGTGCGTCCCGAGTGGTGTGAGAGGGGGGGGGCGTCCTCCTACAATGCTTGTTTACATTGGTCGTGTTTTTACTTTCCGTACTTTTGTATGGAGGATCTGCAGATGTGTGTAAAACTTTGCAATATCTTGCGTACCGTTAGTTCGTTTCGAAGTTAACCCTTAAATACAAAAATGAGGTTAACCATATCGGGCATGTTTGTTACCGTTAGCCCCTTATACAGCTTCGGCTGCCTGTTATTGTGTAAAACTGAAAAAGAAAGTTCCAGCAAGTTCCAATATCAAAAGAAAACGAACTCAACGGTCTCATGGAGAATCTCTAAACGCAGAATTCGTGATTGAAAACAAATATATTTTCGTAATATCTGTATTTTTTTTTATATCTACAACTTTTATTTATTCATTATATATGAATATTGTTAGAGTTTATTTTAACACTGGAATATAAGAAGTGGGTGCAATGTTTACAGGCGTGCTAGTAGTAAAAAAAGGTTGGTTGCTTAAATAACCGATGGTGTGAAAACACCACCTACGCTCACTCGAACTCTCTACTTAGATGTTTGATTCCTGGAAATATAACAATGGCAAAGGACTCGCGGAATTATAGTCAGAGGTTATATGTTATTTTTTGCATCTCTCTGTTTCAAGTTTACATTAGATCAGTCGATAATACGTAGACTTTTCTATCCAAAAGTTTGCAACTGATATGCCTTGAATATAAAAGTGAAAACAACAACGACAAAAATGAAAGAGGTGATGGACACTTTAATTCACTGAAAGTGGCGAGGTGATGGTTTAAGCTAGGACAGAGACTTTAATAAATACAAGTTATTGTTGGTTTATTCTAAAGCTGCACAATGGGCTATCTATGCTCTGTTTATCGCGAGGAATCGAACCTTGGATTTTAGCGTTGTAAGTTCGTAAACTTTTCACTGACCCGTCGGGGAGAGGGACAATAAATACAAACTTAGCCAAATAGAATTTCTATAATTTTTACATGAAATTTTACCCGTAGATATATACGTATGAGATTATGCTGGAACATTTGTTTTCTTATTTTTTCTACTTTGTAAATCATTCTATTTTCTCAGTTCTGTTAAAATATTCGTACTCGTCTCTTACTCTCCTTAGTGAAGTTTGTGCTAGTCTTTTGTGGTGGTTTTCACTGATGCCTCGGTTACATCTGGCTGCTAAAACACTGTTCTTACAAGTTATGAGCGAATGTTATAGCTGCTTCCGTTTAATTAATAAGGGAGAACGCATTTTTGTATTGATTGTAGTTGTACCAGCGACGGGTTACACGAAGGTAATGAGAAAAAGAAAGTACCGTGTATACGAAAGTTGGCTGTTCTAACAGTGCTTTTTTTTATAAGTTATAAAATGGTTTTCTTTTCAATGGTGTAAACTTGTTTTAATATCTGTGATTGACAATAAGATAAATAATTGTTCTTGGAACTTCCCATGTACAAACTTGGTGTACATAAAACAATGGTTGTCTATCCTCCACCGTGCAACATTTGTACTTCGTACTCTGTATGTATTTACAACATTTCTACTTCGTACTCTGTATGTATTTACAACGTTTGTACTTCGTACTCTGTATGTATTTACAACGTTTGTACTTCGTACTCTGTATGTATTTACAACGTTTGTACTTCGTACTCTGTATGTATTTACAACGTTTGTACTTCGTACTCTGTATGTATTTACAACACTTGTACTTCGTACTCTGTATGTATTTACAACACTTGTACTTCGTACTCTGTATGTATTTAAAACACTTGTACTTCGTACTCTGTATGTATTTACAACGTTTCTACTTCGTACTCTGTATGTATTTACAACGTTTCTACTTCGTACTCTGTATGTATTTACAACGTTTGTACTTTTCGTACTCTGTATGTATTTACAACGTTTGTACTTTTCGTACTCTGTATGTATTTACAACGTTTGTACTTCGTACTCTGTATGTATTTACAAATTTTGTACTTTTCGTACTCTGTATGTATTTACAACGTTTGTACTTTTCGTACTCTGTATGTATTTACAACGTTTGTACTTTTCGTACTCTGTATGTATTTACAACGTTTGTACTTTTCGTACTCTGTATGTATTTACAACGTTTGTACTTTTCGTACTCTGTATGTATTTACAACATTTCTACTTCGTACTCTGTATGTATTTACAACATTTCTACTTCGTACTCTGTATGTATTTACAACGTTTGTACTTCGTACTCTATATGTATTTACAACGTTTGTACTTTTCGTACTCTATATGTATTTACAACGTTTGTACTTTTCGTGCTAAATGTAACTCCGAATGGAACCAACCACTAAAGTGTTGTTATTCTGTGTTTTGTGTAACCAATCTGGTTTAAATAATTTTTGGTGGAATTTCAATAAACTTGCAATGTAGATGAATACATTTTGAATTTTCAGATTGTTTATTTTTAATAATTAACATACTAAGTATACTTTTTTTTCTAACTTTAATCTTCAACTGTATTCATGTACCCGAGAATCCTCAATAAAATAACTTATTATGAAGTTAAAACCCTTGTAATTCTGATCAAATAATAACTTGGTAAGGTACTTAGATTTTTGCAACCATAATGTATTTAGTTAGTTTTGTAGTTATTGCTTTAAGGCTTTTAGAACTAATTATTATCAATCGAGTCAGCCAAAATTTTAACCTTGTTGTTGAAACCTGGAAATATAACAATGCAGACTTTATGTTTTGCATCTGTGTGTGTGTTTCAAATTTGCACCAGACCCGTAGACAGTACGTAGCTGCTTTTATTTCATCCAGAAGTTTGCAACTGTTTCATATGTGTTCGTGTAATGTCATCTTTACGCTACATTTTTAAGACTATTCACTCTGTCTCCTAAAATTCTCCGTTGTTTCGGTGTTTGAGTGAAATTGGTAATATCGAGTTGTTAAACCGATGTAAAACTTCGTAGTGTAATTATTAAAAACTGTATGTAAATTACCATGAAACGGTAAGAAGTTTTATTTCTGTAAACATTGAATTAAAAATCATAATCAATCTTTGAAAGTAATTAGTAAGATTGATCATTTACGTAAAGCCTAGCTCAAACAGATTTTTGGGAATGCCAGCATTATTAGAAAATTAAAAAATATATTTTGCTTAGAAACGGGTTAGTCGTAACTCTAGTTTCCTTTCATTTGATTGTAGTTTGAATACGTAGAATATATATGTAATTGGACTAATTTCCCCGAAAGGGGGACGAAGGTCGCCTGTTTTAACCACTCGCACCACTATATAATAATGTGTTGTCAGTCAGTCAATAGACACAAGAATGACGTCACATAAGGGACGCTTAACGTTGAAATTTGTACCGTCGTGACGTAAGTAAAACATGTGCATGCCAGAATCACGAGACGAATTATGCATTCTGTAGGCGACAACACAACATGACATAAGAACTTGAAAGGAAATGAAAAAATACTTGTTACTCTTAATTTTGGTTTAATTTACTCTTGAAAGAGAACACTTTGGGGATTTTGCGCAAGTATATCTTGTACAGATTTGATATTATTTGTAACTTAACTGAAAAAATTACAGTAATGTATTAATGGACCAATCATGATGAATACAAGTGGAACACCAAGTGAAAATAAAAATTAACCCTAAATCAGAAGTAAATTCACACTGCGCTTAGGAGTTATTTACAGTAAAATGATGAACACGTACACAGATTGAGAGGCGGTTGACGCAATGTTTAGTCGTTATTAATTCTATAAAGATTTATTTTTTATATTAGTCATGTGTCTATGTAAGTGCTTTAGGCGCCCTCTGATGCCAAGAGACGACGGCGAAACTAACCTCCGGCTACATTGTTGTTTAATTGGATGAAAAACTTGAAGAGCATAATGAGTGAGTTACAATAGAATGCGTGGTATTCCAAATATTACTTATAACTATTATTCGGATCAGAAACTCTAAGTTTGATAAGATCAAAACAAGTTTAGTATGTGTTCTTCTTTAGTCACACGTTTTCTACACTGAGTGAGCAAATGCTTTGTAAATTATTTAGGGTCCTATCTCTCACTTGCGTAAGTCAGAGCTGGTCATAATACAAACCAAAACATGTATTGGAATGCCAAGATGACAGTATTGCTTACAAAGATATAAACTGTCATGCTGGACAGGAATGTTATAGTTGGTCGTACTTCCAAGGAGTGATTTACTTCCGAAAGTAGGTCGTTATGGTCTCCAGAAGCCAGTATATTTACAGTTCAAAAGTTTAGAACAACAAATGAAGACAGAAGGACTGGGGTGAGTAGAATCTTGTTCATTGATCTCTTATCCTTGAATTACTAATATATCTGTGTCCCTGAACAAATAACTGGCTTCTTTTTAAAATGTTGCTGCAAACATCGTTTCATAAGTGTTCTAGCAGTCCAATTTGTCCTCCGTTTACTGGTAAAGCTATACTACTGGTGAGTGTGTTACCTTATAACTGAACTTAAGGTACTCATGTATTGAATATATTGATTTTTGTGAACAGATAAATGTTTCATTTTTCAAGTTATGTGAACAATTCTAATGAGCAGTCTGCTCAATTGATGTACCAAAACAACAAATATGACGTACTAAAAGAATTACAAATAATGTTGTTGTTTTTTCTTTTCGTTTTTTGTCTTCATGATACAAGTAAAAACCTGGTAAATTCTTCAGTGGATAAATAATTGCAGTCAGTATCCCAACGTTTAACACAACATATGTTTTGGTAGGAAACTATTTTGATGTGAAATGGAGAGCCAATGTTTTACTCCGTCATACAGTAATGGCAGTAAAAGGGTCATATTTGAGCATCTCTTTAAATCTTGGGAAATATTACACTTTAAAGCAATTTAGATAATTAGAATACAAAAGTAACTACCTGTTCTGAAAAAAATCAGTATATTTAATATTAAACTTCCCTTAGTTGACTTATGAGGCAACACACGTATGTATACCCTTCCCTGTTTTACAGCTTTCCCAGTACAAGGAGGATATACTGGGATGCCAGTACATTTATGAGACAACTTTCTCAGCAATGTCTGTAGTATTCTTATAAAGAGGATACAGTTATCCGTTCATGGAGGTAAAGATTTTAGTAATTCAGGAATTAGATTAAAGAAGAATGAATAATATTATTAACATTCCAATGTTTCCGTACATCATTTGTTTCTTCCAAACCTTTTACCAGTAGTGTCCGTGCAAGCAAAGCTGATGAAACTTCAAACTTGATACAAAATGTTGAAACATAATAAACGTATTACGTTGATTCGTTATATGTATATTTTGAAAAGTGAAATGTAATCTTCAAAATGCTATTCTCTATCACAAAGGTAAAATACAAATGAAAAACAATTTTGCTAGCCATGTGCTGCCATCTATTGACAAACTTGTAAATACTTTCTTTATTGCTTCTTTACCGAGGAAAATGAGCTACTTGAACAAAGAGTTAGAGATTACAAATTATTAAATATAGATTATCAGCCCAGACTATACCTATGGGAGATTAAATCACCGTGTGTGATATCATTTTAAGGACTTTGGTATAATGCTATTTTTCTAAACCACCTGAGGTGACTAGCAGATTATAGTATTCGAGTTTGTGCAAAACGTAAAAGCTGGTACTAAATACCACCCAAGCTTCGTTATTAAGATTCACTGAGTCTTGAATCTTTATTGCAAGTACAGTGAGAACGCAAGTTGCTTGCCATAAGCATAATAAACAAGTTATAATCTGTCTAACACTATGCTAATACATACTTTTTTAGTCAGTAAAATTCGTGTTAATTCAATATTATTATTATTGTCTAGTTATTGTTTTTTTATTATTATTAATAGAAACCTAGAAATATTCAGATGAATCCTATGCAGCGATGAATATTTGTGTGGCAGAAAGGCAGATGAACACTTAACTTGTCCCAACGATTCTCCAATAGTTCCTACGATAACATCATTTGTTGTTGTGATTTAAAATCACGTGTAAAAGGGGGGAGGACATGTAGAGAGTATTTAAATTTGTATTCTTGCTACGCGTACTTCAGCATTATTACGGTAGCGAGTGTTACCAACTAGCACTAGTTAAAGATCTAATAATAGTCAAGAACCTCTTACCTCCTCAGAAAGGTGCTGATAGTTGACGGAGAGTTTTTGAGACAGACTTCTCAGATCCTTCACTTCTTCTTGGAGCTGATCTACTGAAGCTGCGTCTTTCATATGTAGCGCCTGAAGTGCTTCAACTTCTTTTTGAAGGGCAACGAAATCAGACTTTAGAAGTGCAACTGTCGACTCGAAGGTGTGCCACCGGTTCAGTGAGGCCGAAACGTTCAGGGTTGCCGCCAGTTCCCCGATCTCTGATCGGAGATGTTCAACAGTCTTTTGCAGCCATTTGTTAGTGGCTTGATTCACACGGAGTGGAGCCAAAGTCTCCTGGTCATGCTCTCTGTCGGCCCGTAAGCTATTCAGATTCTGCTGGAGTCGGCGGATTTCTGTACGGAGGAGCTCAGTCTCCAGCCTCAAATCTCCAGCTTCTTCTGTGACACCGACCTCTCTTTCTTTGACGGCTACAATCTCGGCGAGATCTCGTTGGAGCTGCCGAAGCTGACTTTCCAACCTGCCTAAAACCCGATGTTCCTTCTCGAGGCTACGGACCGTCCCGTGTGTACGACTAGCACGGACATGATGGTGATGATGTGCTTTCGAACTCCCTTTATAATGATGATGAGACTCCGACTTGTCGAGGATTTTCAAATGCGGTGGAGTGACAAGTGGAGGCTGTAAAGTAGGATGTTGAGATGAAGCTGTGGATCTCTCCAACCAGTTTACACGTTGTTCTAGTACTTTGATAAAAGCCTTATCTTGATGGCGGGCCTCACGCAGAGTCTCCACTTCTGACTTGAGTTCTTTCAACATATTTGTCACACTGTTTAGTTCAGATGGCGCAAAACTATCCAAGGAACATGAAACAGACTGAAGCAATAAAAGAAAACTGACCAGTGTCCTTGCTAGAGCCAAAAGATTTGGCTGACAAAATTTGTATTCCATCATAATACAATTGGAAGTTTCCGTATTGCTATATCAGCCAAAACCATAAGTACTTCAGTTGTTCCTACGCCGTTCAGTTTCATAAATGAATAACTGTGGCTTAAACCTTTCAAAAACTTGAAAAAAGATCTAGTGACTATCGCTACGCTATGAGCTCGTTGCTACACTCGAGAGCACATGCACAAAAAGCGCTACTCAATACAGTCGTGGTGCGTCTAGCTTCTAAACTAACGAAGACTGATGATAACACGCGTCTATATACTCCGAGACGCGGCCCCTGACGTATGACAGGAAAGCTTACTTAGGGGCAATAGAAATGCGTTACACATCTGCCGCGGGGTGGTAAGACTCCACGTGCCTTTTACGTTGGCAGCTGCATGTAGTTCACCTTTTATTCAGGTTCTGGCATACCTAGGTTTTTTCTTTATCTTTATTATAAAGGTTCCACATACCATTCATTCTATGCATTCTTTTGACTTAAAGTGGAAAGTTCTATATGCGTATTCGTGCATCTTGTTTAAAATTTATACTCTATAAAGCTTATATAACTCCTCCAAGTAGCATTTTAATGGAAATTTTCTGTGATTGAATAATGCTTCGAATGAGTTTCTATTTCTCACCACAGCTACAAGGTCGTATTATGATTCTACCGGAGCAATCGTATTAAATATTGCCTTTGAAATTTATGAGAAGCTTATTCACAGAACAACAGACGTGTGTACGAGTTTTATTATGAAAGTATGTTACGATAAATGATTGTGACTAAATCAAACTTTATTTCAAGTGACTTTCCGTTGTTGAATAACTAGTTACTCAAAATCAGTTCTTTTTACTTCTAATCACAACTGTCAATCTCGCATGAAAACTGTAATTGAGGAACTGTCTTAAATGGTTTAAGAATTGCATGTTCAGAACCATTAATGTATGCTAAAAGTTTAATAAACTTAGGTATGTACTTTGGAATTTCTTTATCATTGCATATTTTGTACATTATTTTATGACGATGAAGTTTTATGCTACATATAATGTGTATTTTATGTGCTTTTATTATATTAAACACATCAGTTATTTTCATAAGTCTCTCCATTTATGTTTTTATTATACTCTTTTTTTCTTACATTTAAACGATTTGATAATAGATGCAATGACTGGAAATTTTTTTCTATGTAGGCATAACAAATAATTATGTATACGTGTACGTGCTGTGTCCATTCTGTGTGTGCGTTAACGTTTCAAATACAACTTGTATGAGCTTGTTTTCACTAATACTCATCTCGGTTATATCATGAAAACATTTTACAGTTTTAATTTTATAAGTTAAGTGGTTTTGTTGTTGTTGTTTTCAAAAACACTTTACAGTTTTAATTTTATAAGTTAAGTGGTTTTGTTGTTGTTGTTGTTAAAAAACACTTTACAGTTTTAATTTTATAAGTTAAGTGGTTTTGTTGTTGTTGTT
>NW_013667012.1:92779-94422 GCF_000517525.1 Limulus polyphemus | reverse complement strand
AGTGGTTTTGTTGTTGTTGTTGTTAAAAAACACTTTACAGTTTTAATTTTATAAGTTAAGTGGTTTTGTTGTTGTTGTTGTTAAAAAACATTTTACAGTTTTAATTTTATAAGTTTAGTGGTTTTGTTGTTGTTGTTGTTAAAAAACACTTTACAGTTTTAATTTTATAAGTTAGTGGTTTTGGTTTTGTTGTTGTTAAAAACACTTTACAGTTTTAATTTTATAAGTTAAGTGGTTTTGTTGTTGTTGTTGTTAAAAACACTTTACAGTTTTAATTTTATAAGTTAAGTGGTTTTGTTGTTGTTGTTATCGATGCCTTTTGGTTGGCGCCATCTTTCTTGGTATGTGTGGGTGAATGCGAATGATACAAATCTGTCAATTATTTTCTGGCTCTAGAATTATAAAGCAATAACGAAGATCAAAGAATCACTGTGGACACTCAAGAACCTTTGTTGTTTAGTGATTGTGAATGAAGATTATAAAACTAACAGTAACAACAATCTATATCTTAGTTTATACACAAACACTTTTTTTTCCAACATGCGAACTTAACATCGAAACCATAGAGACGAGAATCTGTATTATAGCCGGGCACCATCTTTAGATATAAATGTCACATATTGCACGAGTTGTCTAGTGCAGCACTCTGCACCTCAAGAGTGAAATATCAAAATCCGGCAAATATTTATGTTATTGCTACCGAATACCAGGATAAAGAGCCAAACGCGAGGTGCTATCATATATGATAACAGTTTGCAAATTTGATAGTTTCTGTTACCTTCATATTATATTTACTCTTGTACGAAACTCTCATCAGTTATCACTGATTTATTTTTTTTTGCTGAAAGGTGGTCATATTGTCCGTGAAACAGACATCAACACCTAATCACTACATGGAGTATAAAAAGTCAAGAACGTTTCTTCCCGTTGAGTTGTGCATTTAAACATTTAGTTCGTGAAAATATTGTGGTTCTAAGTGTGTCATCTCTCCTTTCTTGCATAGGTTTCTGAAGATTTAAAGTCATTATATTAGAGACATTACTTATTTGGCAATCTGTCATCTCTATTCATTTTTTTTTTTGGTTGTATATAATTTTGTCTATATACAGGTGTGTTTATACATCATTTGTGCACCTCAAATCTCTATGGCTGAAATGCACAAATGATACGACCTGGTTTGAAGTACTGTATGTATTTGTTGTTAGCAATGTTCCTCCACATCGTAGAAAAGTTGAAACTTCATTTTTGTAATTAAAAACAAATAATGCGTTTTTCAGTTGAAATAACTGCGAAATTATCTACTGAAACTACCCACGTGTATTTTGCTAGTTTTTCTTTAAATTTCGGGTTTATTTATAGAAAATATATTTAATTCTATATGCGTCTGTGTGTATTGGTGCACTGTATGCTACCGCTGGACAATCCTAACGAATTATGCATGGTTATTTTTATATAAATTTCTATACGTAAAATAGTGTAGCTTTAGTGAATTTTTTTACTGGCCATTAGTAGCGGCCCGGCATGGCCAGGTGGATAAGGCACTCGACTCGCAATCTGAGGGTCGCGGGTTCGAATCCCCGTCCCACCAAACATGCTCGCCCTTTTAGCCGTGTGGGCGTTATAATGTGACGGTCAATCCCACT
>NW_013667012.1:89794-92532 GCF_000517525.1 Limulus polyphemus | reverse complement strand
AGATAGCCCTCGTGTAGCTTTGCGCGAAATTTAAAAAACAAACAAACCATTAGTAGCCTTAATAAGGTTCGTTAAATCCTGAAATTTAGGCTGACTGAATCAATTTCCACTTTAATACATTAATCTTACCCATTAAATCGTCACAATTACAGCTACCAAGACTTAAACACTGAAATCTGAAAGAAAAGTTGCATAATACTGCTATGCTGTTGAAGTATTTGTAATGTTTAAATGACGGATGACATTTCAGATAATTTAAATCTAAGGGTTCATGGTTCGTAAACCCATTGCCGTAGAAACGCGCTCCGCACATTAGAGAAGAGTAACGGACTAGTCTCACAATTCAATTAAACAAGAGCAGCCCAAGAACTATCGGTGAGTGATGTTGTCTATCTGCCTTCTTTCCAGTCTATCAGTTCAGAATCAGTACAGAATTGTGTATCTTCGCGCGAAATTACAAAACCAATAAACCGTTTTATAACAAAAATACTCGCCGCTTATTGTAATTGGATTAAACTTGGTTGCTTCATTTTATCCTCCAGTTCTGAAAGTGGAAATACTGACAGAGATAGAATGAATTTTTTTTATATATAAAAGAGAAACTGAGTAATGAGTACACGAACAAGAAATATATATATATGTAGTCGATATCTTCCAGTCCCTTAAGTATATTCTATTATTTTAATTTCTTTTGAAGTATTAGCATTTCCTTACGGGTTCCCCTTCAGGATATTAAATCGTTTCCAACACAAACGAATCTCCTCGAGCGAAAAACGTTAGCTCGACATTAATAGTTAATATATTTTATAGGATCGCATGCAGTGTTTAATGGCTTATTTTATCGTATCATTGCCAATTTACCATTTTTTTTTACTAAATGAAATAAATGTTAGCAAGTACCTATAGCGTGTACAGAGTAGTATAAAAGTTACTATTCAGTTGGTATTATACGTTTGGTACCAAAAGAAATATTACGAAGCAAACTGAAACCAATATAATAATCGTTTGTTTCAGAGTAAATATTTATAAATTAAACTGATTTTTAAATGAAACAACTGTTGAATAATTTTTGTCTCATCCTGTACATACTGATTAAGCCAATCATAATCATTTTGTGGTGGAACACTACCGCCACCAACAATGATAAAAATTCTCCACTTTTTGAGAAGAAAACAAAAGGGCATCAGCCGGTATTAAGACACGTGGTCCTCAAGAGGTAGCCTTTATGACGAAACAGAGTAAATATATCAATGTGTTGCTGTAAGTTTAACTTTCTGGTTAGTGTTAGGGAAACAGTTGTGAAGAAAGTTTGTATTTTACCTGATAGACAGACAGACCAGTTTTTATAAGTGTGACAGCTATTAAAGCAAAACGCAACACATTCTTCATTAAGTTATTACAGATTTCCATTACACCCATATTACGTAATATCTCTAAATGAATATTGGATACACGTAATTAAAATGGACGGCAGGTGTTGTTGTTGTTTTTCTGATCAGAATAATATCACGATTTCTTCTGTCCATAATCACTAGCCTCAAACCGACAATAACTAAATGTTAGAGGCTAGTTAGGTATTTCGGTACTTCTGTTGAAAGAACCAAACTTATCATTTTACAAGTATTTATTCAGGTCAGGGAGAGGAGGGGGGGGGATAAAAAAAACCTCGTAAGTTATTATTTTCTTAAAGTCGTGCCAATCGAAGACCTTTTCAACGTCATGTAAAAGTAAATTTACTCTAAGTCTGTATTTGGCTGAGTCGTTCAAGTGTGAGAATCCTTTGAAAAAAAAAAGGAAAAGAAATCATGCGTGACAGGTGTTTGGGAAAATACACAGTAACAAAAAAAAAAAAAGAAGGAGGACGAGAGAGAAATCAGTCGTAGATTTGGCTTATTCCACAGAGAGATAAAAAGGTCAGTATGAATATGACAAGTTGGCTGATTTTATGTTTAGAAAAAAAAGTGTAATGAATGTATGAAAAGTGTAAAATAAAATATTTTCGAACAAAAACATGTAATCTCAATGACATGTGTTTAACCGTTATACTGAGAAGGAATGAGTGCTTATCCGTCAGTTGGATTTGTTTTAAGTTTTACAAAATATATTTTGTTGTTGTTATAGTTTACGTTATTTAGTACAATATTATGTTCTGTAAAGTGGATACAGTCATATTCGCCTTTTTGTACCGTTAATAATGTATAACAACTTTAACAATAACACACGAGCTTCTTGTACCACTAATAATGTACAACTTTAACAATAACATACGAACTTCTTGTACCACTAATAATGTACAACAACTTTAATAATGACACACGAGCTTCTTGTACCACTAATAATGTACAACTTTAACAATAACACACGAACTTCTTGTACCACTAATAATGTAGAACAGCTTTAACAATAACACACGAACTTCTTGTACCACTAATAATATACAACAGCTTTAACAATAACACATGAGCTTCTTGTACAACTAATAATGTATAACAACTTTAACAATAACACACGAGCTTCTTGTACCACTAATAATGTAGAACAGCTTTAACAATAACACACGAACTTCTTGTACCACTAATAATGTACAACAGTTTTAACAATAACACACGAGCTTCTCGTACAACTAATAATGTATAACAACTTTAACAATAACACACGAGCTTCTTGTACCACTAATAACGTACAACAACTTTAACAATAACACACGAGCTTCTTGTACCACTAATAACGTACAACAA
>NW_013667012.1:86285-89074 GCF_000517525.1 Limulus polyphemus | reverse complement strand
CGTAATGTCACCATGACAAAAATATGGCATCGACTTGGAATGCTTTTAAACTATCCACACAATATCTCCACCTTTATCTTCTATTTCATATGCCGTTAATTTCTACTGAAATAACAAGATACGGGGCTTTCGATGGATGGCAACATAAAGATATAAGAAAACTAGCGACCTCACCAACAGCGTGTCTCTGGCAAATGTTTGATATTTCCTTAACACCGCCTGTCTTGTTATCTCCTTCGACAGTCGGGGCGAACCCGCCATCTACTAAATTTTTACGATTATAATTAATGGCGTATATAATTAACATGGGTGGAGTATATATTCTTAATGACTTACTTTGCAGAATCGTGAATTGTGGGTTTTAGCGTAAATGTAAAAAAAAAAAAAAAAAAAAAAAAAAATTTGATATGCTATATCAACTAATATCATAAAATGGTGGATGTGCCCAGTACGTTACTATAAGAAATATTGCTACAATATACACATAATATATCACGTGACCAACTGTAATAAGGGATAAATACGTTGAAACATTTGAGAAGCTTATTGATCATACTTTGGTTTAATAATATGTCCAGGAAAAGGGGAATAGTGCGTTATCGTGTTATAGTACGAAAATAAATTGTAGATTTCTGAAACTTCCTTAGTTTTGAAATTCGAAACATAAAGCTTTGTTAAGCCTAATATATGGACTTAGCTGGGTAAATCTTCTGAGATGTTATTGAGATTACGGCCCAAATATATCTAACAGTTTTCTTTGTTTGTTATTAAGCACAACGTTACACAATAGCTTGTCTGTACTCTACCCACACGGGTACAGAAACCCGGTTGTTAGCGTTATAAACTTCCAAACTTACCATTGAGACACAGGGGGCATCTTTAAAATAGCGAGGGTGCTCAACTGACGAAACAATGCATTATAATCTTACTATAATGGACGTAGCGTATATATATATGTATCTATGTTTGTGACCGATATAATAAATAGAATGTGGCGTCATCTATTGAATGGCACCACAAACACAAATCCATATACAAATTTTACACTTTGGGTATTCAAGATTCAGACAATTAGAAAGATAACTATGGTGTGTACAATAACCATTTCTTTATCATAGAACATAGTCTTAAATAAAAGTACTCTTCTCACAACAAGAACACGACTTTCACTTGGACTGTACGTGAGGGTTTGATTATATCTTTGTTGATATAATTTGTGAATATAGTAACAAAAAAAATTGGGTTCTTAAAAACCTTATTTTTTCAATATAGGGTGCCATTTTTAATATATAAATACGTTACCGTTTATATCAGCACAATCCGAATACTTTTCCCATGCAGTACTTTCCAGAAACTCCTTTTCTGCTAGTCTTTATAAGTAAGAATATTAAATTAGCTGTATTCATTACTGGGATAATTTCTAGTTCTGATTTTTATAGGTAGTCCCTCGGTGGGATAGCGATAAGTTTATGGAATTACAACGCTAAAATCCGGGGTTCAATTTTCCGCGACGAACACAGCAGATAGCCCAAAGTGGCGTTGCTCTAAAACAAACAAACTTTATAGGTAGCTTGCTTTGATCAGAAGTTAATGATAACAATATGTTATAACTTTCCAGAACCTGTGTGGATAGTTTAAAAGCATTCTAAGTCGATGCCATATTTTTGTCATGGTGACATTACGAGTAGTTTAGCAGTTTCTATGATAACAATATGTTATAACTTTCCAGAACCTGTGCACACGAACTTCTTGTACCAGTAATAATGTACAACAACTTTAACAATAACACATAAGCTTTTTGTACCACTAATAATGTACAAGAAACTTTAATAATAACACACGAACTACTTGTACCGGTAATAATGTTCAACAACTTTAACAATAACACATAAGCTTCTTGTACCACTAATAATGTACAAGAAACTTTAACAATAACACATTATGAAATAGAATTAAACACTTGAAGAAAACAATGTTTAGAGTTTGATATAAATATAACGTCCTCCAGTTTGTCAGGAGTAAGTTTATAGCCTTACAAAGCTAAAATGTAGGCTTCCATTCCCTGTAATGGATATATAACCCACTGTGTAGCTTTGAGCTAAAAACAAACAATAAATATAAACGTTGAACCAAGATGATTAAACTATAGTGTCTAGAAATTCTTTACAAAATTGTGTGTTTTTTGGATAAAATAAAACTGGAATTTTGTTGGGTTCCTTCCTGGACCAGCAATTTTGCAATAATTACGTTTAAAGTAAATATCCCAATTCCATTTTGCTGAAACACTTAAAAACAAGATTTAAAATATAGGGACTTAAGAATGCAAATGGGTATAAAGTATTACATTATAATACATAATTTTATTTTTTACTTAATGACGTGTTAAATATGCAGGGGCGAAATGAACCGTGTCCAGTGTCTCCATCTGTCGAATAACACTGCGACGTTGACAGATGCGTCTAAAAGCTTAAATGTGTAGTGGGAAGATCCGCTTATGTGCTCTACTGTGTTGGGAAATGCAACCTACAAGTTCATTAATGGTTCTCCCAATTCTTCTGTGGCGTTAATTAAGAGCATTACTTTGTATTGTGGGAGCTCACAGTTCCCACTGCTTGCTTGGTACCCCGAAAATTCAATAGCAATCCAGCCGCGCGTGACGCCCTCTTATTTCCTCGGGCCCCTTAGGGAACAGAGTATTATTGTTAAAGTTGTTTACATTATTAGTGTACAAGAAGCTCGTGTGTTATTGTTAAAGTTGTACGTTATTAGTGGTACAAGAAGCTCGTGTG
>NW_013667012.1:78699-85482 GCF_000517525.1 Limulus polyphemus | reverse complement strand
CAATATGTTATAACTTTCCAGAACCTGTGTGGATAGTTTAAAAGCATTCTAAGTCGATGCTATATTTTTGTCATGGTGACATTATGAGTAGTTTAGCAGTTTCTATGATAACAATATGTTATAACTTTCCAGAACCTGTGTGGATAGTTTAAAAGCATTCTAAGTCGATGCTATATTTTTGTCATGGTGACATTATGAATAGTTTAGCAGTTTCTAGCGAAGTTGTGGTTCTGGTAAATGTATCTTCCTTTGAAGAACAGAAAAAGTTGATACAAGTTCTTGTACGGCATAACTAAGGATGCTTTGTAGGATATGCACTGAAATGATGACAGATGCACAGTTATCTTCCCAAGTTAATAGTGACCGAGTTAATATTTTTGTTAGGCATAAGAATTATAATAGATATGAATATCAGATTTAATAATTAAACAGTATGTGTTTACATTTTGTTCTCGAGTGATTTTATGATGGTAAACCGTATCATCTTCCCAAAACTTTCGCAATGTATCGATATTGCGATAATCTGAACCACCGTTTGACAAGCCGAATCTGTAATGCAGAAACGTGACTTCTCATTCTGCCACAACGTCACGGGTGCCATTTTTATTGTTTACAGTATAAATGCGAGTAGCATGAGCTCGAAAAATAAAAGGCTTCGAACTGGGACGGTAGCGATAGACGTTTATGCTAACTCGCTCTTGGAAATGTATTGAATATCGACCTGATATCATGTCAGCTCGGAAATGTGCAGAGTTGCTCTTTTGCTAGTGAATGTCTGCCACGCTTAAGTTGCTCTTGTAGAAGAAAGTGACAATCCATCCTGAAAAATTCTCACTTACGATCAATGACCCTTTTTTCATAACCAGAGTGTTGAGCTATTGATGTAGACAAATTTTTATAATGTTTGAGAAATGCCAAAAATTACTCGGTTATGTAAGTTGTTTTGAACTGCATGATTTTGCCTTTGCAGCTGTACACTGGATTAGTTCTACACACTCTTGCTAACTTAATGATATCCCATATAATTATTGTAACAGAATAAAAAGTTATTTAGTGAAATACAAATATGACTAAGGAAAAGTCATAGAGTAGGTGGCGACTTGGAAATATCAGGGTGGTGCGTGATATTTGCACCACCCTGTACACTCGTTCAATTACTTTTTTAAAATCTTCTTAACAGCAATGAACTTCTGAATGTTAAATTAAAAATACATCATAAAGTGCAATAACCTATACATTTAAGTATTTAACGAAGCAAATAATGTTTCTTTCCGTCAAATTATTCCTACACACAAGTTGTCCATCAGGGGCTATGACGTCACAAGAGAGACTAACAATTGGATATGGTAGATGGTCTTTTATTAGAGACAGTATTGGGCTCAAGCTTCAGTTTCACGGAACAGCGGGGAATTTTCTTCGTGTATAATCCCATGTTAAACCTCTCTTAGTCGGTATTAAGGAGTATTTTTTCAATTTCATACATGTTAACTCAAAAAAAAATATTTATATATATATATTCTTAAACTAAGTAAATGTTTAAATATTTTACCGATTTGGAAAAACAAAATCGCAACAAACAACAGGCCTTAGCTGCCTACTTATGAACATGCCAGAAGAAATACGCTAATAAATATGGTTGGAGATTTCCTAAACTACCAGGGCTATACAGGATAATTGTGGGTGCTTTGGGGAAAATTCGTGTTGAAAACTTCAATTGTACATTTCACTCACATGATACCAAAGGTAAAAGTCATTGAAAATAATAATAATATTTGCGTATTAAGTTTTACAAGGTTTGTCGAAACTCTCTAAACCTTCCATACGAATGTAAAACAAAACATGTAAGGAACAACAAGATATCATTACCTGCCACAAAGACACACTGGAAATACCCTTCACCAGAAAAGTTAACGCCGAGGCATCAACGTATATATTATATAAGAATACTGTTAATCAGTTTATTCATTAAGTGTACTATGTTCAGACTTTCACATTGATCTGACACATGTAAACAACATTTTTAAGACAAAGATAGAGAAGCGTTTGGTTGTAGTTAAGGACAAAGCTACACAATGGGTTCTCGTCCCACCAAGGGTATCGAAACCTGGTTTCTAGCGTTGTGAGTCTGCAGACATACCGCTGTGCCACTGAAGAGCTATAGAGAAGAATAACGAAATAAATAATACATTTCATTTTCTCCCATGATACATCACGATTACTCTGTTTCAATACAAAATCCAGGTTTATTCTTTTCAAAAGTAACGTACGAACATTGGAAAAAGATGTACTCTAGAATTTGGAGTAGGATAAATTAAACATTCGTCTAATTCTTTTATCAAGTTTTGATCATAGTTGAAGATTTATTCCAAGAATGAAGCTAACTTCTTTTTAACATTTTGTATGAATTGTTTTTTATGTGATCATTGAATAACACGTACACATGAAATACACTCCACTAATTTTTGTGATCATTGAATAACACGTACACATTAAATACACTCCACTAATTTTTGTGATCATTGAATAACACGTACACATTAAACACACTCCACTAATTTGATATTGACCATTGAATAACACATATACATTAAATATACTCTACTAAATTTTGTGATCATTGAATAACACGTACACATTAAATACACTCCACTAATTTTTGTGATCATTGAATAACACGTACACATTAAATACACTCCACTAATTTGATATTTACCATTGAATAACACATATACATTAAATATACTCCACTAAATTTTGTGATCATTGAATAACACATACACATTAGATACACTCCACTAATTTAATATTCAACTATTTCTAAGTATCGTAAACAAAAAGCTAGAAAACATGAATATTTTTTATGTATGCGTATAAATAAATACATTGGTGGAGCTAGGCAGAGCTGCGCAAGAGACGAATTATTCATTCTATCAAAATCATTCTTCATTCTTGTTTGGTAGCCTTATAGAGAAGAAGAAGTTATTAAATACAACACTCATCTTTCTTTTGTTTTCTCTTTGACGAGGTGACAAAGGTAGGTTGCTTTAAAAAGTAGCAGACTGTTGGAATACACGGACTACGTCTAGGCAGAAGACACGGGAGCGGAAACTGTCCACAGAGCACACATGCTATTGCACAAAGAAAATAAAGGAAACGCGATCTTGATTTAACGATACTGAATATGAACGCTAGGGACTTCAACAGGGGGAGGAGGTGCTGCGGTGAGGTATATTCTACTGTTTTATGACCTTTAAGTGGCTGGATGAAGTTCGTCTTTATTTGTTGGTTTTTAGTTCGCTATTCTTCTAAGATTCGCATTAGACGTCGTTTTACGCCCCAAGTACTTTCTAAATTAACCCTTTTCTATTATACATATGTTGGTGATACGAGATAAAAATATAAATTAAAGGGTGTCTGATTTTGATGTGATAACGTTTATTATTTTATTTTATTGCTTTTCTGGGATGTTATACAAAAATTTCATTGAAGATTTTACGGTATTTTATTGGACCACGGTCACTTTTTTATAAAACTGACTGTCTTCTAAATTTTCGCTTAAGAAATCAATTTTCCGACACCTATAACGTATACAAATTCTGAATGAATAATATCTAAACAAGAGCATTTTGTACGCATTTGATTTAAATATTTTATAAACATATCTGTGAATATACTTTTCACATAGTTGTGTTTTTGTTTCCCAACAACAAACTACCAGGTAGCATCAGACAACGAAATTATCTTATTTTGTACTTTCACCGCTGCCGTTTTTGTCATTTGCTGTTTAAACACAGCAACTTCCAGAGGCAAATGTTGAGGCCCAGAGCATCGAACGACTGACTGGATATGTAGAATTTAAACCGTTTTTGTCATTTGCTGTCTAAACACAGCAACTTCCAGAGGCAAATGTTGAGGCCCAGAGCATCGAACGACTGACTGGATGTGTAGAATTTAAACAGTTTTTGTCATTTGCTGTTTAAACACAGCAACTTCCAGAGGCAAAATTTGAGGCCCAGAGCATCGAACGACTGACTGGGTGTGTAGTATTTAAACTGTGAGGGAAGGTTTTTGGGACCCGTAGGGAAAGTTTGTCGGGGGATGTATTTGATGAAGTGTATGTGTCGATAACTTATTCTTCAGCTGTCTGACTATCTGTACAAACATATAAGCACACGCAAATGCCGCCTGTTTATATACTCATTTTAAATCTCTAGATCCAACTTCTGTGAATGCATTGTAGAAATCGTAAGAACGTAAGAGTGAAAGCAAAGAAGAATATGTTAATAATAAGTTAAGCACGAGAGGAAACACAGCTTTGAAATATTTCAGGAAGTATTCTACCAAATGTGACAATAAAATCTATTTTTGATAAAACAGGCTAAAAACATCAACACGTGTACAAAGTTTCATTTAGCGTAATCTAGTAGAACAACAGCGAGTGACGCAAACATTTATACTTGTCTAAAAAACGTGTTGATTTTTTATTGGATGTGACAATAAAACCTGTGTTTGTTTTTTATAAAACAGGCTAAAAACATCAAAACGTGTACAAAGTTTCATTTAATAGGACAACAGCGAGTGACGCAAACATTTATACTTGTCTAAAAAATGTGTTTATATTTTATTGGATAAAAACAGATAAGACTACCTTTAAATATGTTTTCGATTTTCGGTTGATTTTGATTTATTATATCAGTAAATTCTTTTAAATCTTTTGACGATTAATATTTTTCCATTATTGAAAAGTTTAACTCCATAAACATGAAATATGTAAGAATTCTATGCACGTGCTCATAAACACGGGAAGGGTTTTTTCGCTTTCTTCAAGATTAGTAAAAAATTGTTAGTCTCTCCATTTCAAAACACACTTCACAATTTTCACAAATAGCTTGACAGATGGAACTTGAAATAAAATATTTTTATCCGTCTTTGGTAAAAGTTATTCTACTTTTCTGCCTGGTTGAAACACAAAACGAACTTATCTGTGAATACATTAAAAGTATTGGTTAGAAGAGGTGGCCACCTCCCTCTAAATCCTACGACCATCCCTCTCCTCCAAATCTCGTTGTGTGTCCCCTTAATTTTTATTTTAGAATTTCGCGCGAAGCTACACGAGGGCTAGCCGTCCCTAATTTAGCGGTGTAAGACTAGAGGGAAGGCAGCTAGTCATCACCACCCACCGCCAACTCTTGGGCTACTCTTTTACCAACGAATAGTGGGATTGACCGACACATTATAACGCCCCCACGGCTGAAAGGGCGAACATGTTTGGTGTGACGGGGATTCGAACCTGCGACCCTCAGATTGCGAGTCGAGCGCAATTATTTTGTGTTGTTTAGAGTAGAACGGTTTTGTTTAATGCATTATTTTGTGTTGTTTATAGTATAACAGTTTTGTTTAATACATTATATTGTGTTGTTTAGAGGAAAACGGTTTTATTTAATGCATTATCTCGTGTTGTTTAGAATATAACAATTTTGTTTAATGCATTATCTTGTGTTGTTTAGAATATAACAATTTTGTTTAATACATTATCTTGTGTTGTTTAAAATATAACAGTTTTGTTTAATGCATTATCTTGTGTTGTTCAGAGTAGAGTGATATTGTTTAATGCATTATCTTGTGTTGTTCAGAGTAGAGTGATATTGTTTAATGGATTATCTTGTGTTGTTCGGAGTAGAACGGTTTTGTTCAATACATTAATGTTTTTTTGGAACAGACTAGTGTTTTTAATTACATATAGTAATTAATGGTTCCTACATTAATATGCATCTCGAGTTCTCCTGGTGTTACTTAAGGTTAATTGTCACATGTAATGAAGATATCGAGACTAAGTAACCTATAAAAGCTATATATATATATATATATTATTATACCATATATAATCTATACATTATTCTTTACCCTAGCACCGAAGGTTGCAGTAATTCATTACTTTAAGCTGTTGCAATGCTTATTTTACATAATGAACAGACAATAGATGCTTCTATGTGAACCAAAGACTGAATCGGGTTTCAGTGGTTTTATATTTCATTGAAATACCTCGATTTTCAACATGTAATGTAACTTCAACAAACCTTTTTTTTAAAAAAAAATTGATCTCATTGTGAAATTTATAAGAGTAAAAGGTTGACCTGACGCTTCACGAATATTTAGAATTAAAGTCCATTAAGGTTAGTAAAACCTGATTTTAAATTTTAGTGTATTGGAACGTGCAAATCTGGGAGGCAATAGGGATGTTTAAAAAAATTCTATGGCTACTTATACCGTGATAGAGAACAGGAACAAGATAAGACTAACAAAATAAAATACTTGGTTGACTACATTTACAATTTTTTTTAATGTTTCCTTTATATGTACATATATATATATATATTTATTTAGTACTCTGTCTCTGATTGTTCTTTGGTCATGTGAACTGGAAGGATCAGGTGCAATCTGAGCCTTTACCTTCCTCGTTTTAGTTAGTAAGAATTGTTTGACTTTTGTTTCAAAATTTCGTGCCAAATTAAACAAAGGCTATCTGCGCATAACTGTCCCTAATTTTTAAATGGTAGACTATGGGGGACGGCTCTTTCTCTGGTCGAATAGTAGGGTTTGACCGTTATTCTTATAACAAACCCATGGCCTGAAAGTGTGGAGACGCTAAACTCTAGGCTTCGCCTGGCCCAAATATTTAATACAACGTTTTAATTAAAATACAAATAAAATATGCACTACTTTTCTTCGGTTTTAAGAACAGGTTTCAAACTGTGACCAAACATGAGAGTAATATATATATTA
>NW_013667012.1:67148-77994 GCF_000517525.1 Limulus polyphemus | reverse complement strand
ACATGGGAGCTTTGTTATTCAAGTATCTTAGAATAAGTTTAGAAGAACACTTTACATGAATTGAGATCAAATAATTTCGTATTTTTAATTTCACTTGATTTTTAAGCAGTTATTGCTTTAAATGATTTAATAGGAACGTGCGATAACAACAGGTTAATATCGTCCTTCAAAGGTCATTAACATGAACTTATACTTAATCTATAAGTCTAAATTCATAACTACGTGCAATGGCTCATTTAGTTGTACCTCCAACATTTAATCCTATTCATTTCTTGCTAGAAAATTGAAATTAAACACAAGCAGGTGACATTGGCGGCTGGTCGTCTTTTAGAACATCTGCCATTGAAAGTAAAAAAAAAAAAGGGCAGAGCATGGTACCGAATATTTAAATAGTCGGTTGGGTGTGCATAGGGGTTATTTCTTAATAGATATAACATACGCTAAACAGATGCATTCGCCAGTGACCATAAGGTGATCTCACGAAAGTTTAACCCTAACACCTGCCTTATAAGGCTTAGACTGAACCGAACGCACATGGCACTGTTTATGAGAGTTTGTATTATTATTGGAAGTGTTTTGGTTTTAATTTGATTATAAACCTCTTGTTTTGTTAGGTTTTTTTTCTTAAGAGTTGGGCATCGTGTATTTATCTGAAGTTTCGAGTTACAATTAATTTACGCTATAAAATTATAACTTACACTCTGGCATACATGTAAATTGAATTATGAAGACCCTTAAGTAACAAAAACATTAGTACAGATGTTATTGTCGGTCGGTGGGACAGTGGCAAGCTTACGGACTTACAGCGCTAAAATCCGGGGTTCGAGTCCCTGCAGTAGATACAGCAGATAGACCAATATGACTTTGCTCTAAAACAACAACAACAAAACTATGTTGACCAGCTTTATGATAATTTATTTTGTCCTGTAATATGGTATTTAGGTAACTACTGTATCATCCAAAATAAACTTCCCAATAAATGGCTTTTCTTTTTACTTTTACTGGGGTATTTTGAAGACATAATTGTTTTTGCTTAAAAGTACGTGCAATGATCAAAACATACGAGTGCTTTGATAATATTTCAAATGAACGTATTAAAACCGTTTACAGCATATCACCATAATATAATATACAATTATAACTTACTGTATATAAGTTTTTATTTCTCTAGGTTAGCCCACGAAAAGTGCATACGAGAAAGCCCCCTGAATACCAGAGTGGCTCCTAACACTAGAAAGTGCTTATGACCAAAGTTGAAGGTCATGCGTTTCTTATTCACGGAGAATAAATAAAGCTAAACGAAAATACACCACGATTATTTTGTTATCGAAATGGACAAAAACTGTATTAAGGTCGCATCCGAAAGCTTACATAATAAATGCTCCCCAGTAGCACGGCGGTATGTCTGTGGACTTACAACGCTAGAAACCGGCTTTTGATACCCGTGGTGGGCAGAGCACAGATAACCCATTGTGTAGCTTTGTGCTTAACTACAAATAAGCTGTAAACTGTAAGATACATAATAAATAAACAAAAGTCATTGCGTTTTCTCTCTCTCCATTTTTGTTTAAAATACATGTGTATAGGTATTTATTATTTCCTTTGTACATAAGCACATTAGAACTTTTCAGCGTTCTTCAACAACTCGAATCTTTGATATACAACAAACACCACTTTAGGCTTAAACGAATTAGAAACAATATCAGAAAATGCTTAACTTTTAATTTGGATCATTAGTGCTGTTATTTGTTCGCCAATTCACTATATCTACCGACGTCTTGTTTAGTGTAGTGTCAAACTACAAATTATTCATTCCGGCTTTTAAGGATCTGAATCAAATTATATGGGATTGAATTACGCCAGTCTAACGTTGTAATATGAAACGCTGGTTCGTTATTTATACAGCTACAATTTCAAGTAATTGTTTTTATCTAAGTAAGAAGAAACTAACGAATACATTAAACGTTTTGATTATGATTAAGAGACTGCAAAGTGCTCTCAGAACAGTATCTAAATTATGCAAAGTGTTAAGAAAAGTACGAGTTTGCAAAAATTAAATGTAATTATTGCACACTTTTGCTTAACATCCTAACGAACATACTGAAACCGAGTGAATTAGGAGAAAACTGTTTAAATCCACGGGAGCATGGCTGAGATGTATATTGTTCATTTGAGTCATTATGGGATATGTTTCAAAATTATCTCTATCTGTTTTACGCGTTTCGCGAGGCTAGTGTACGTTACTTAGGTAAATGTCAAGTACTGGAAAAATTGGGGCCGTTGTATAACAACATAATTGTTTAATCACTTATGTAAGATTGTGTTGGTGGGTGTAACATCTAATGTTAAGAAACTTTTATTGATAATTTTATCTAACTTGCCAGCTTCGTAATTTGTAATATAAACAAAAGAGAATATTAAATATGCATATTTAATACTATGATGATTTCCATGCTTTTTTTATCCCAAACAGTGCTTTAAAGTTGAACAAGGACCACTCGAGTGCTATCAGTTATAGTCTGAGTTGTTGTTTTTCCTTATCAACACTTAGAATATTAGTTACCCTAATCCGGACAGAATGTGATCACTTAGGCTCAGTAAACGAAGTACGATAAAACCACATAGATTTTGGATGCGGCCTGCATAAGTACACAAGGTCAAGTAGGCGGCCATTTTGATTACACACCGTACAGCGATACCAAACACCTGGCTTATGAATAATGCACAGCAAACCTTGATCTAACTCTGGGTTTTGTTGCGATAATCTTAAGCTATTCTTATCATTCTTATTTTGTTTTGTGGCCGAGCACAGCACGAGAGTAAATATCTAAGACAGTTTCTAAACTTATTTAATGTTATTTACTTGCGTTACGCGCTTCTTGGCTACAGTCTAGCGATTAATCATAGCTACAGCATGATACTGTGAAGGTTAACCTGTAATGTGAATCACGTGCCCTTGCTACTGGAACGAGCGCGAGCCATATGGCATCTGTTTTCTTTTAGATGATGTCTCGTGCTTATTAATCATTGAAAACAAGGAAAATATAGAAGATATAATTATTGTTGATAACATTGCAAGAATACATATACGTGTATAAATGCTTAATGTAGTGGTCTCATGTCATGGTCGTTTTGCATTTTAACAACAGGAATCGGGATATATATTTTTTTTCTCAAGCGTTATGATACTCCCGACTTTTCGTGAGCTTTTGCAATACGAAATCTTCCACTATCCTAGTTATTTTACGCATTGAGAAACGCGAAGTGACACAAATTGAGAACGAGATAGAAGCTTTGCTAATCGAAACTGGCCTGTAGTTTATCTCATTAACGCGAAAACAAAATGCGCGTTGTATTACTGTTGCTCGTTGGACTCTGAAATAGCGTTTTTGAAACTCTGAAATAGTTCGTCATCATAACCGCTTATTTACACAAACTTCTCTATTAAGGATTTGATTTGGTTGTGTTTCAATTTCGCGCAATACTACACGAGGGATATCTGCGCCAGCCGTCCCCAATTTAGCAGTGAAAGACTAGAGGGAAGGCAGCTAGTCATCACCACTTACCGCCAACTCTTGGGCTATCCTTTTACCAACGAATAATGGGATTCACTGTCATATTATAACGCCACCACGGCTGAAAGGGCGAGCATACTTAGAGTGACGGGGATTCGAACTCGCGACCCTCAGATTGCGAGTCAAGCGCCCTAACCAGCTGGCCATGCCATGCCGTCTATTAAGGATGTGAGGGTACAATAAATTTATAGAATATTTATCTTGAGGTTTTGAAACTAAGTGAGATATGTTACTTACATATCTGTGCGCAGATGCGCGTGGGAATTGTCGTTTGAAAGATGGGGAACCACATGAAGTTAAATACAATTGCCACGGCTAACACCTCACTTGGGCTGGGCATGGCCTAGTATGGATAGTGCTCATGAACTGTTAATACAGGGTTTATGGTTCGTGTTCCGTTGCTGGAAAAACGGATGTGTGGGTGTGGGGCTGTGGGTGCACCATAAGAGTTGGTGGTGGGTGATATTGACTAGCTGACTTCCTCTAGTTTATAAGTTCAAAGTTTGGGCCAGCTACGTGCAAATAATTCTTTTTGTAACATTGCGCGAAATTAAAAACAACACACACACACACAAAGAAACAAACAATTGTATTAAATACAATTATACGTGTATGCTTGTAAAGGAAGGATTAAAATAACTGTTAAGGGTAATCAACAAAATATCAAATATTTTTTTTCTTATTTTGCTTCTATTCTCCAGCACTTCAATTATCAACACCGGCTGTGCTTAGCATTTCACTTAGTTGCGAACAGTCATCGTGATTCATGTTTGAAAAATGCTAATAACTGTGTTAGTAATGCTAATAAATCACCTACGACAAAATAATCAGATGAACATAAAGTAAGAGACCAAATAATAGAGAGCAATTTCGGATTGGATAACTTCCTTCAAATAACTTCCTCTGGTTATCGGATGTGGTGACACTTTCGGAAGTTACCTTTCATTCTTTGTATTAATTTATACCTAAATAAAGACGATCGTGTTCATACAAGACACTTAGTACATTATATCTGTGCTCTTAAGATACATTCGAAGCTTAGGCTTAGCTCTAAATATGTATTTCTCATTATTGTTTTTTTAAAATAGTAGAGAAATATCAAAGGTGCAATACCGTACTGAGAAACTGAAAATATTTAATGTAATTTACATGTGTAGAAACTGATGCGTCACAATTGCGGTGGCATTTAAAGCAATATAGTTACTACATCTCCTACGTCTGTGTGTACGTATGTATGTGCGTGCTTATGTCTGGTGGGAAAGAAAAATTATGATTGCCAATTGAGATAGATTCAAGTGGGTTTTGAGAAACATACGACTCCGCTAGAATTGTTTGTAACTCTAAAAAGGTGCTTCCAAAGCATCGCAAAATATTAAGTTATAATCAAACATGAAATTAAAGTAGCATGTGGGTAGTAAAAACAGCCTGGAAGCTTCAGTTTGTGTGTGGTTTTAGACAGTACCTCATCTTCCTTACTCACTTTCCTTGATATCCAAGGTTTCTTCTCCATATAAAAAACCTTTGACTGATTTTTTTCAATACAAAACATCTCGTAGTCACCGAAATAAGTGTAATATGCATAAGTATTTATATCCACATATCTTAATTTCCTAACCTTCCCAAGGGGGCGTTATAATGTGACGGTCAATTCCACTATTCGTTGGTAAAAGTGAAGCCCAAGAGTTGAGGATGGGTGGTATTGGCTAGTTGCTCTCCCTCCAGTCTATCACTTCAAAATTAGGAACGGCTAGAGCAGATAACCCTCGAGGAGCTTTGCATGGAATTCAACAAACAAACAAAAATAATTCTACTTTGACTCGGTTTTCTGTGATTTTATAGATTTATCATGCTTACTGATGCAAGTTTATTGTTAGATTTCAAAAAGTTTTCAAAATTTGGCTAGCATGATAACTTGTAAAATGGTAATTATCGAGGACAGCGTAGAATCACATTTCATAACTTCTAGCTATAAGGTACCATCAATGTTCACAAAATAAAGTCCCCCTGTGCGGTTAGCAGATAGCCCGATGTGGCTTCGCTATAACAAAACACACACACTCAAGTATACCTTTGCCCCTCCCCCCAGTGGCGAAGCGGTATGTCTGCGGACTTACAACGCCAGAAGCCGGGTTTCGATCCCCGCAGTGGTCAAAGCACAGATAGCCCATCGTGTAGCTTTGTGCTTAATTACAAACAAACACAAAATATGTATTAAAACGGTAAGTTAAACTGACCTGTGATAGTTTATTCAGACCTATTAACTAGTCACTAAAACCTGGAAGTCCAACACCCAGTTTCAGTACCTGATTTTACTACTTATCTCTGTCTGTGGCCTAATGATGCTGCATTGCATCACACAATTCCTCATCTTCAGAACTGAACGCTGTTGCTTCTAAGTAAACCATAAACTGTTTAACAGTTTACACGAGTATTTAAGTAATTAATAACGCTATATATATATATATATCATAGTTCTGAAAAGTTCTTGAACTGAATTTTCTGAGTATCTAAATGTATTTTCAAAATTCCTAGACATATAGCATTAGCTTTTATATGACACTGGAATGAACAAATACTCCCTCAGGGCGCTCGAGAGAGTTATTCGTGTTAGTTTTTCTTTTGTTTTCTGGTAGAGGGAAATACTGAACAGTTACTGCTATATTTCTTCTTTTCGTAAATCTTGAGTTTGATGTTTTTCAATGGCGCCTTTTTTCCGCGATAAGCTATGGAGAACGCACGAGCCAACTGGTTATCTGATATTCAAAAAATATTTTTATTGCATTCTACTCTCCAGTACTAATAAAGAAAGAAAGAGTATAGTAGGCGTTCGTAGACAAGTTTATCAGAAATCTTCAAACGTGTGCTGTTTGAACATTATTCCAGTTGAACTGATTTATTGGTTTTATTGAAATAAGTTCAGACATAAGCGATTTAAACTCTATTGTCAAGCTTTCAAGAGTTATAAATTACATAGATAACTTTATTTGGCAAGGGAATTTAAGCTTTTTCACTTGCTGTCGATTTTTATTTTCTTTTTGTCGTTAAAATATCCAGAAAGTTAGGCTTAATTTATTCCAGTTCGAAACTAAATAAGGAAAAATGTTTTATGGTCAGTTGGTTGGTTTAATAACCCATCATTTTCCGACTGTTAACAGACAGTCACCCATCTTTCTCCGACGGTTGAAAAATAATCACTCATCTTTCTCCGATGGTTGTTGGATAGCCACAGATATTTCTCTGACGGTTGACAAGTAGTCACCCATCTTTCTCCGACGGTTGAAAAATAATCACTCATCTTTCTCCGATGGTTGTTGGATAGCCACAGATATTTCTCTGACGGTTGACATCTTTCTTCGATGGTTGACAGATAGTCGCGCTTGATGAATTAGAAATTAATGGCAGTAGCCTACCCATCTTTAACCAAAGTTATGAAAGATAGTAGTATATGATCCTCAACAAAATTATATACCTTATCTCAATGTTATTAGACGTGTGGACAAAAACGCTGGATAACATATACGCTTACGAACGTTCGATTCGTTTTGTTTTATATCTACATCAGTATGATAACTTGAAAGAGACTTGGTGCTAACCTGCAGCTTTAGCTTTTTTTTATGGGGTAGTTTAATAGTCAGCCAGAGATGTTTTAGTTATGTTTTTTTATGCATCAGGAAGTAAAACTAGTATGAATAAAACTTTTTTTTTCTTCAAAAGTTACAGAATACAAAGCTAGAAGCCAAGACGTGACCCAGGGTAATGTGGTGTTCGGTGATTATAATTGTCTTCTGTAATATCTAGACACACGTTCGCGTGTCTTCTGCAGGCAGACAGGAAAAAGACCATCTGCTCGAAGAACATGATTGCCTTTTAAGACTATCCGATTCTTAATAACCAGCTGCGTACCCGTGGCGGTTTTTTTTATTACCTTGACTTGAGACAATACATAGCCAGGTGTAGTGGCAGCCTTGAGCATCGAGCCACCTCGTGCCTAGCAGGTCGGGCTCGGCATTGAGTTTATTCGAAAGTGTGCTGGGCACACGTTCCGTCATTCTACTGGAGTTATGATATGTTCTAGGATCGGTGTCTAATTTTTTTTGGTTGAACTATATATCCAACTGACATAGAATTAAATCACATTAAACAGGAACCGGTTTCATTTTTACTTAACGTCTTTAAAGAAAACTGCACATATTCAAAGCATTAGTTCATACCAGCTGCAAAGATACTAAATATCTCATGCACTCAATTTATGTAATTTAGCTCAAAATTAGTACACGGTGCACTTATATTTCTACGTAAAAATCAGTGCATGAATCTGATAAGTTTAACTTCAGCGTTAGTAATAACGTTAGCTATCTCTGTATGGCTTAGCCGTACGTCATTAAGAAGTTTGTAAAGAGTTAAAATAAGCATCCTTAATGAGTAACATGAACTGCAATTGCTCATTATAAAAATAAAAACAGAAAACAAATTATACTGAAGTACTGGTATATTACTTTATAGCAATCACATTTTTCGAGTGTTAGGCTTAAGTACCTGATAAGGTATAGATGTTGCCTTTATTTTATCTAGCGCTTCAGATTATATTTACTTTCTATGAATCAGATTAGTAAAACGTGTTGGTTTCGAAAGATCACGTGAGAAGTACGATGTACTCTATGCAAAACCTGATAAAATCATCACGATAGAGCTGTTTAACTAACCGGAAATATTGCATAGATGATGGCGGTGTTTCAATAAAGATTACATTTAGAAAAACTGAATTTATTAGTGATTTACATACATAATCTTTTTACTGTAAAAAAAAAGGAAAAACTAATCAAAATCACTGGCTAATGTTACGTACAAAATACCTTTACATGAGCGAGATTTTGTTGTTGTTATAGGAACGTAATTAGCGCGGGAATTGTTCGTGGATTATGTGACTGCGAGTAAGAAACCGCTTTAATAAAAGTATTTAATTAATTCAAATATAAGGTGTTTTATTTTATTCCTCTTTTTCTTTTATCAATTTAAAATACGGAAATATGTTGTTAAGAATTATAAGCGTTGTGTTGTTGTTTATTAACCTTGAAAAGAAAAGCGTTGCAATTTTTATTTTTGTTTCAGAAATTTACATGGATTTTTTGATGTTATACAAATTAAAACTGGGAGAAAATTGGGCGAAAGGAGGGAGAGTAGCGTTGTCTCCCCCCCAAAAAATCGGTATTAATTTTTACCACTTTTATAAAAATCTTAACTTTCAATAGTGCTTTTTATGATGAAAATAAACTTAAGCAAAAAAAAGGCTTTCTCAAAATGTACGTAGCTTTTCGCGTTTCTATCTAAATAACCAGCTAGCCACTTTTTTTTTTTTTTTTTACAATTCTCAATCTGTTTGAGCGAGCAAGAGCCAGTGTGCTCTTGTTTACAGTGCAAATACAAAATCTTCATAGCGCTTATTACACTATTAAGAGGTACTGACGTTAGAAGGACTAAGATTAAGTATAGCGAAATCTGAGTTTAAATCAGATAAAATCTGAAAAAAGGGGAAATACTCGGTAGTAAACGAAGAACTCTATTTATATATATATCCTGTAACTCCCCAGTGGCTCAGCTTATAACGCTAAAAATTTAATTTTGATACCTGTAGTGGGCAGAGCATAGATTGCCCATTGTGTAGCTTTGTGCTTTACGACAAACAAACAAACAAGCAAATTAACATATATTCGCTTCACTCGGTAGCGTGGGATTTCGTTTTGCAATGAAGCTGTAAAACAAGTCATTGTTTTATAATGCTGAGATGAGAATACCTTATAAAAAGAAAGAGTCAACGTAAGCAAGCGTAATCCAAACGCTTTATACGTATTAATTATTTAGTTTGACTAACAGTTCCTGTTACAGTGTATATTTTTCTAGTACATAAACTATTATTGCTTCTTCTAGGTTATGCCCAGATCATGTGCAGCACTTAGTATAAAATTAAACATTGCTTGAATATTTACAACAAGAGTTTTTAAGATACCAAACTTTTAGTCGTAAAGAAATGTGATGTGAAATCCATAATGGATGGATGACAAGGATTGTGAGGAGAAGAAAATAGCGTGTGTAGTTTAAAGCGATGCTTCCATCACGTGCCTTATGTGATGTCCAATATCTTGCTAGTTACTATCAGTTGCGTTGCAATAATTTTGCACAACAGGCCAAAAATAAATAAATAGAAAATATGACATACAATTAAAATACAGAGATAGTATACAAACATTTAGAGAACTTGTCTATTACTAATGCGGAGGATAAAAAAACAAAAAAAACAAAAGTATTCGTTTCCACCAAATGTGCGTTAAAGCTTTAATTGCTGGTGTAATTATTCAACACCTGGTGGACGTTGTTCAAGCTAAGTGCTTTTTTAAGATAAGGGTAGGTTGCACATATGACCTTTTACCCGCATTCTGTTTGAGATGCCGGCTACGGCTTGATGATTTATTTCAGTAAATATTATTGGCGTTGTTAAACGTAGAACTGGATTATAATAGCGCGGTAAATATAGTTTTTTGTGACAGTTTTTCTTTCAAGGAAAGCCAAATCCCAGGAGGAAAAACGTACCTATTTTAGACTTACGCAGAAGAAAAATAAAATTTCAGTGTGCCAGTAACTTTCTGAACTCAAATGAAATCTTCGAAGCGATTTTCAGCAACAGTTTATTTAATTTTGTATGCTTCTTGTGCTTAATAGTTGTGACAGTACCAACGCTGAGTACATAATATATGTAAAGATTATAATGTCACATTTACTTATAACAGCTGTCACTAGAGGGAGGGAATTTTTCTTTCAAGATCCAAAAGTAACCGTTCAGACGGAGAATCTACGAGTGTTTGAACACTTTAATGTGTGTATGTATGTATGTGTGTGTGTGTGTGTGCTGTGCAAATAATCAATAGCTGGTGAAATAAGTCGCACACAAAAGATACATTAATTTATATTTAATGAAATACGTTTATCACAAGAAGCAGAAAGAGAAAAGCGAAAGAGCTACCTCAAATTCTAATTAGTTTCTCCCGGGCTTATTATTGAATGGATGACGTTTGTCGACTAAATATTATATTGGTATAAATATAAGAGCAACATTGTGTTAAATAATTTATTCTTGAGGTATGAAAACAACCGAACGGGTATTACTTCATATTATTGTAAAGTTTGTTTGTTTGTTTTGTTTTTTTGAATTTCGCGCAAAGCTACACGAGGGCTATCTGCGCTAGCCGTCCCTAATTTAGCAGTGTAAGACTAGAGGG
>NW_013667012.1:49482-66148 GCF_000517525.1 Limulus polyphemus | reverse complement strand
CCAATAACTTGTGTTACACTTCTACTAACAGTTGATTAGAAACAGTCCGAAACCTTTGAGTAATCAGTAGGTTGTTACTAGATAGGTATATATTCCACATATAAAACGTATGTATTAGATTGTGGGTCCTGACACTTGGTGTTCTTAAGACTTAGTAATCAAATATTTTTTTGTTATAAAGAGGTGGGCTTGCATTATTTTACACACTTAAGACAACAGTTTAGTACTGCTTGATGGGTGGTTTAGGTTAAGACAACAGTTTAGTACTGCTTGATGGGTGGTTTAGGTTGTGTACCTATGAAAAATGATGAAGTTTCATTATGAATAGCAAAGCTTGTTCTTTAGCGATGGGTGATGTATCACCCATCGTCACTACAGACTGTCGCTGCCCTCGAACAAATTCCTCATGTATAACTGTTTAGTATAAAGTAGGTTTTGTATAAAATGAAAACCACGAATGATATTTACTGAGATGAAAAGTGACACAAAATATTTTCCACACTGTTCCGCTTAAAAATTGTTTTTGGCAGCTTTTTTACAAAGTAAGGTGAACTGAGAGCAAATTGTGTTCAAGTCTATATGGAATAAACTCAATTTTCCTTTCGGTTTATCTTAGGGGAAATGGAAAATAGTGCTGTTTCCATGCACCTGGATATGGATTGAGTAGAAGTCTGAAAGCTTAAGTGTGTTGTTTGAGTTCTCTATGAACTAATCTTAGTTAGTTTTTTGTCTATGAACTAATGTTCGTTAGTTTTTTGTCTATGAATTAATGTTCGTTAGTTTTTTTGTCTAAGAACTAATTTTAGTTTTTTTTGTCTAAGAACTAATTTTAGTTTTTTGTCTAAGAACTAATTTTAGTTTTTTTTGTCTATGAACTGGTGTTAGTTTTTTCTATGTACTAATGTTAGTTGGTTTTTGGGTCTAAGAACTAATGTTAGTTAGTTTTTGTCTATGAACTAATGTTCGTTAGTTTTTTGTCTATGAACTAATGTTAGTTTTTTGTCTAAGAACTAATTTTAGTTTTTTTGTCTATGAACTGGTGTTAGTTTTTTCTATGTACTAATGTTAGTTGGTTTTTTGGGTCTAAGAACTAATGTCAGTTAGTTTTTTTCTATGAAAGAATGTTAGTTTTTTTTTCTCTCTATGAACTGATGTTAGCTATTTTTTGTCTATGAACTGATATTAGTTAGTTTTTTATGGACTAATGTTAGTATTTTTGTCTAAGAACTAATGTTAGTTAGTTTTTGTATTTGTAAATTACTTTAAGTATTGATGATTACGCTAAGCATAATTAAATGTTGATAAGCTTGGCACGTGCTCAGCGAGGCTCACGTGAATTAAAGAGACGAGAGGGAATCTCATTAGATGTGTTTTTTTAAGCATATTAGTGTGAGTGTACAGTCATCAATTTCTTTAACCCGGATTTCAAGATTCCAACAATCTTGTTGGTAGAACTTCGATGCCAGTTACAGTGTTTGCCTAGCTAGCAAAAGGGCGTGTTGGTGGTGTCTACGTTGGTCATCAGATGACGCGGTTAGCAAACTGTGGGTGATCAACGGCACGTGCCTCTTACCTTACTCTAGTGGTCATGGCAAAACAGGAGTAGCTTTTAAACAGCTCTTTGGAACGTGAGCGGCATTCCAAAGTAAAACCTTGAAATATTGCAATGCTTGACAGGAGACATTTCAAGTACCACTACCAAAGCAGCTTTTACGAACGGACTTCTTGTTCAACAGACATAAAAACAAGTATTTTTTTAGCCCTTTATAAAAAGGTTTAATAACAATATTTCTTTATCGACACTATTACACCATGATTATAATTTTATCGTGGATAGACAATTTACGAACGCTGGCAAAATAAATAGAGCGGGACCTATGAAAACCACCTACTTCGTATCGTATTTCTACAGAAATTATCCCTGAAGGAATTTCTGAAGGCTAAAACAAATTATGTAAGGTGTTCAGACGACGTTTTTAACCCTTAAACAAGTTTGAAACTCGAAACATCAAATGGAGTAAAAAGTATGTAAACCTTTACGACTTTGTCCCTAACATGAAGTTAAGATCCATTTCCCTCCCTTTTTTTTTAAAGATATACTTTTCTGTAAAGTTTATTTGTTTATAGTTTTGGCCCAAAGTTATTCAAAGGCTGTCTGCTCATACCTCATTTTGAGCTGATGAACAAGAGGAAAGGAAACCACTTAATATCACCCACTGCTAATTCTAGGGCTACTCTTCTCTGACCTAATGGTGGGATTTGACAATTACTCGTCAAACAAACCCTCAATCCTAAATACAGCGTGTTTTTGTAGCAACTGGACGCGAACCAGGAATCTTATGATTAACAGTCCATTTACACTAACCAGTAGGCTACGCTCAGTCCCATGCACACATGTACTAATACAAATATATTTTTTTAAGTGCTTGAAATTAATTACACCGTTCTGTGAAGAAACGAAACTCACAGATATAATTCCAATTTCTGGCATATATCCTCAAAGATTCATAAAGTTCGTTAGTAAATGTGTTGAAATAATATAGGAATTTGTGTGTTAAAACTTAATTCGCTCATCAGAATTGTTTCTAGATTATTATTTCAGTAATCCAGAGTTTTCTGCCTTAAGGATTTTGTGTTTTTCAATACCCTGTTAAATAAGATAGATTGACTGATAGGACAATGTCGTTTTGCGTAATACAGAATGTTGGGTTTTTAATTCACTCAATTAACCAGTCAAACTTTTGCTAGATTATACTTTAATAACGTCATGTTTTAGTTCTTTGAATTACTTATAACTATCCACTTAGGATCAATGATTTTGTTGAATTAACTATTTTAAAGTAATCTAAGTTTACTGTTTTTTACATGACCACTTAACCAGTCATGATGCCCATCTCTATTCTCCTGCTCAACGGTAAGTCTGAGGGCTTATAACGCTAAAAATCGGGTTTCGAAACCCGTGGGGAACATGTCACAAGTTGTGTTGCTTTACGCTTAACAACAAACTAGTCATGACTCTTGCTAGATTAGTACTTTTTTATTTGAGTAAGTCAAGATTTTATGTAATTGATACGCTTAATAAATCAGAAAGAATAATTTTTGGATTAGTGTTTTGTAAGTAATCTAGTTTGTGGGTTTCCAAATTACTCAATTAATCACCCAGAATTATTGCCGGGAAAAATTAGGTAATTCGCTGACTTTTCGTAATTTACTCAAATAACTAAATAGGATGATTACGCGACCAATATTTTCAAGTAACCCTTAATGCTGTGTTTTAAAATTCTTAGTTTATAAGGTGTGATGGTTGTTGGAATTATAAATAGTTGCGGATGTTAAGCCTTTTATCTGTTAAATTCGCTGGTCAAGATAGTAATTTAGAGTACGGTCATCACTTCTTGTGCATAAAGAATTTCAATAACAAGACTTAGTAATATTCGTATAATTGTTCTTACAACCTAAAAATTCAAACGGATAATTTTTATCGGGAAGAGCAGTAATCCTTGAAGTGATGTTGTTAGCTAAATACTCAATGATATTTACAAAGAAGCAACCAGATAAGTCTGCTGATCGTAAATCCATGATCCATTTTTTATTGCTTTTATTACCGCCAGGTGTCGAATTGTGTTCCTTCCCAATAGGTGGGACAGGCACACTTCTTGTTTTTCGAAGTGGTCAAACATGTTGGCACGTGGACTAAGTTTCGTGACAGTAAGAAGAAAACATACGAATACTTTGAGCCCTCCACCTTCAGCTGTCGGCTTCTTGGCCCGGAGCTATAAAGAAACAAACCCACAACCGCTCTTCAATAAAGATTGGACTTGAGACTGCTAGTGTAATGACCTATGGAAGCAAAGCAGGTGTTTCTTACATTCGCATGCTCAACGCAACGTGTTTACTCAAGAAGTTCACGGATATGTTGCATGCAGTTCTACGAACGCAGAGTTATTAGTTTTAACAGCTGCGCAATAAAGTAGTTTAGATCGATGATCATTTGGTTTTCAAATATTTTAATAATGTATTGTTTTATTACTGAATATTTCTCTCAACATGCGCAGATTGAATGATTCAGTGTTCCCTAGGTTAGATAATCATGCAATGCTTACAACAAGCAAATTTATTTGATTTTGCAAATCGAAGTTATTCTACTATGCTATACAGACAGACATACAAATGACCTTTTATGCTGACTTGAGACCACCATTTTCTACTTCTGTTTGTGCTGTTACTCCAACTCTTTACCAATCGCTTGCATCAAAAGGCAAGTCTGTGGCTTCTTTACTACACTTATAATATAAAAAATCTGACGAAATTAATTATGAAATCACCGTTTTATCATACAATCTGTTGTATATAACGATTATGGAATAACCAATCTTGGAATATCGGACCAGCTTGCGTAAACGTTGATGTATTTATCTATCTACACGATTAACTAGTTTATTAGAACCCCCATCCATCATGGGATTAGCCAAGATAAAAGCTTGTCATTTCCATGGCACAAGCTTCTCAGGATGTCTGTAGGTGTCTTGTTTTATTGTAGTCTGTTCGTCAAGGACTGTGGTCGAGAAGCTGGTTCACAGATGTTGGAGGAAGATAAGGGGAACACATGTGAGGTTCATATCCAAAAATGCTCAGTCTGAATGAAATACAGTAATTGAGCTGTCCAAGGGAAAAAAATACCGAAGAAACAATCAGACTCCTTTATCAACTTCAGAACATCTTACAAGAACGTGGAATGTTGCATAATTGTCTTGAAGTAGCCCCACTTTTTTTATGATGGTGGAAACATAGACATTATGGCATAGACATGATTGACAACAACGTCCATTTACACTCTGGATGTTACTCTTTCTTCTAGAGGAAATAAAGAAAACTTACTGCCACAAGAACGTTTACCATAGCATTACACAACTTGTAGCAGCTTGCAGTATCAGACGACACAGGCGATTTATGTAATTTTTTCCTGTATTTGTACTCGAGCATCAATACAAAAAAAGACAAAACGTCTTATTAGACCATGGTACACATCACCGGGTCCGTGATTCCTATGGGTTTTCAAACAAGCGGCTTTGAGACTGGTTTTTGGATATGATACGTGAGATAATGTAATATTTCCCCTAGCAGTTAGGCCTGGAAATATTCCAATACTGAACCATCTTAATTAAAGGATGCAGCCAATTGGAACATAATCTTACGTCTGTTGCCCTTTGCAAATATGTCCAATCATTCCTGCTTTCTTTCAGTTACCAGCGTTTGTTGAATACTGTTATATTCATTGATTAGGCTCAAGAATCACTTTATACATCATATTTAGTTTGATAAATATGTATGTACCCCACTACATCTTACGCAAGTTTTAGTTCGGGGGTAAACCAGTGTTATAAGTTTCACACAATGATAAGTAGGTCAGATATTAACCGAGTCTACAGACATATGTGTGTGTGTGTAAACACTGGAAATGTTTACCACGCTCTCTACTGTCAAATATAGGATAGGTATGACCTATACTGGCGCTTATTAAACATTAAAACAAAACATTTTTAACGGACGGGTCGTATGGTTGTATAAAATGAAAAGCGGTTATTGTCGATTCAAAAACACTGTCTTTGTTTTTAATCTTCTACACAGAATACGAATCTATTTTACATTTAGATACCTTCTTCTTAAATGTTGAAAACAACTTTATGACTGTTTTGTTTAGAAGTAAAATCAGACCTTTCCCTTCAAGTTGAGCCCATAGTTTCACTTCATGATGCGCGTGACATTATAAGTGCATGCTCGCGTGATCAGGAGTTTACGCTAACTGACAGAATGATGAAAATAACTTAGTTAACTGTTTTACGAGTTAGTCCTATAGTAACGGCTAAGCAAATAGCAATGTATATGATGCAAACGTAGTGTACAGTTGAACATTTTTGACATCCAAGTAGAGTGAGTCATCTGCATTTGAGTAAAATAAAAGAATGCTAGCAGTGTTCATATTCCAATCCATCGATTGAGTAAAAGGTGCTTTCGGCCTTGCTAAGGGTAATTACCACACTCTTGTTCCCTTTTAGCTAGTATATGCTAGCAGTGTTCATATTCCAATCCATCGATTGAGTAAAAGGTGCTTTCGGCCTTGCTAAGGGTAATTACCACACTCTTGTTCCCTTTTAGCTAGTATTGGCATTTTCAAGCTGGAACGTGCCCCCAATGGCACAGCGGTATGTCTGCGGACTTACAACGCTAGAATCCGGGTTTCGATACCCGTGGTGGGCAGAGCACAGTTAGCCCATTGTGTAGCTTTGTGCTTAATTACAAACAAACAAACAATCAACCTGGAACGCACATGATCAACCAATTCGTATACCTCGAGAGATAGATATAGCCATCCTTAATTTAGAACTACATACATGACGGAGGGCAACTAGTCAGAAACACCTTGCACAGCAATGGCTTTGTACGACACCTGGAACTGAATAACGGGGTGCACTGTTACTTTTGTAACGCGTACACAGCTTGACATGTGGAAAATGTTCAACAGCTTCATGTTTCGAACGTATAATAGTGCAAGAGGAAACTCATTTACAGATTATGCTATTGTAAATGAGAGAACAAATGAAGAAAAAGGTTGAGAGGTTTGATGTAGAATCAGATTATCAACCAATATCGTTTACATTTAAATTAAAGACAGAGAAAGAACCTGTACAAGAAAGGGGAATGGATAAAGTAAACATCATGTTAAAGAAGAAGGAGTTAAAATGTTTAGAAAAAGAATGCAGAATAAGGAAAAGTGGAAGAGGCAGGATAATATAATGGTGGATGAAGAACTAAAAACACTGAAAGAAGAAAAATATCAAGCGATCGAAAAAAAGAAGAGGAAAATAATAAAAGAAAATTGCTTAATATTGAGCCGACGAATGGACCTAGGAAAAGAAAATATTAAAAGAGAATTTGCGAAAGCTAAGAAAAGTAAAGGAAAAGAATGAGACGGAAATCACGAAGTTTTGAAAAAGAAAGAAGAAAAAATGAAGAATGAGGAAAAAGGAAATTAGCAGAATAAAAAAGATTAAATGAGAAAAAAAAAGTTATGGAATTTTATTAGATAAAATAGAAAATAAAAGAGAAGAGATGGAATAGTTGGGAAGATCCAAATGGCAAAGTGGGACGAAGACTTTATTTGGATGCTCCAAGGCAGTAAAGAAAAACAGTCACAGAGAAAATTTGGAAAATACAAGAGGTGAAAGATAAAAAATGAGAAAAGGAGATAGCGAGGGAGGAAATGAAAAAAAAACAAACAGATAATAAAATTGAAAAAGGTAAAGAACCTGAATATGAAATAGTACGAAATGAAGCAGAGATATATGTAACGGTAGGGATTATTGAAGAGTTGACACAAATATAGAAAAAATGGAGAGGTTTTCCTGAAAGAATAGGAAATGACTGTAGTATAGTCTATTTCTAAAGAAGGAAAAAAGAGTAATGTAAATAATGATCATGGATTATATTTATTGATAGAAGATACCAAATCTATGTTACAATATTGTAAGAAATATTAAGTAAATGGATTGAAGAAAGGAATGTTATTCTGGAAAGGCAAGTTGGTTTTAAGAAAGGAATGTTATTCTGGAAAGGCAAGTTGGTTTTAAGAAAGGAATGTTATTCTGGAAAGGCAAGTTGGTTTTAAGAAAGGAATGTTATTCTGGAAAGGCAAGTTGGTTTTAAGAAAGGAATGAGAGCATTAGAAAATATGTATATACGAAATATATTAATAAAACAACAACAACAAAACAGTTAAAGTAAAAATAAGAGGCAAATTGTATGTATGTTCTATTTGTGGATTTGAAAGCTGCCTTTGTTTCCGTTAATGGAAAAAAAACTACTTGATATTATGAATAAAATAGACATTGGAGAGAGAATGATTAATGCATTACGTGAAATTTATAGGGAAATAATTAATATAGTAAAACTAAGTGGAAATCAGTCAAACGAGTTCGTTTCTGGATGTCTGCTAAGTCTGCTGTTTTGGAGGAACAACTGAGAAAAAACAGGTGGGACCGATAGTATTACAAAAGATGATAAAAATTGAATTATTTGTGTATACGGACGATATAGTATTGGAATGAGATGTATTTAAGGAAATGACGTACACGATTAGATAAAAAAAATATTTAGGTACAAAATAATGTTCCCAATGACTCATCAATAAGTCTGCAGGCTTACGACGCTAAAAAACGGATTTCGATACCTGTGATGGGCAGAGCACAGATAACCCATTGCGTAACTTTGTGCTTACCTGTAATCAAACCAAACCTAATATAAAATAATTGACACTGAATATTAATAACACAAAATTAAAAATTTTGACAAAGTGAGGAAAGAAGGCTCGAAAGTAACAATGTTTTCGAAAAGAAAAGATAGAAAGTGTAAAGATTATTTGGGATTTTATTTTCAAAATAACAATTGAATAATTACTCACATAAAATACATAATGACGAGAGTCAGTGAGGCAATAAATTCAATTTGGAAAGTAGGAGAAAGGAAGTTTACAAGTTACCTTAAATAAGGGTTAAAATGTTTTGAAGGAATAATGAAAGCTATTATAATACATGGCGATAAATTATGGTGGTGGATTAGGCAGGATATGATAAAAAAAATGCAAATTAAATATATGAAATGGTTAATAGGATTAGATACAAATAACCCTACTTATATAGTATATGAAAAAATTGAAAGAGGAAAACCTGGAAAAAGACGTGGATAAAATTATATGAGTATGAAAAGAATATACAAAGGCAGAATGAAAGAAGGTGGACAAAGCAATGCTGATTATAAATAAATGAAGGAAAAGAATCTAACATAAATAATAGAATAACTAAGTTACTTTCTTGGACAATTTTGGGAAAATAAATTAAAGATGATAACAGAAATGACTAACAGAATAGAGGAACTACATAGATAGCTAATAGAAAATAAAACACAAGAATCAAAATATAACGAAGTTTATAAAGAAATCCGAAAAGAGGGAATAGAGACAACCTGTTTTAAACAGTCATCATTTAGGAGAAGATAGTGGATAGTGTTTGCAAGGTTCAAACCTGAAATTAAATAAAAGGAAATAAATATTTGCTAAAGAACAAGATAATCAGTGTAATTTATGTCAAGGAAATAAACACACGATGCAACATTTAACAGTACAATTAAATGATGTCTGAATGTTAAATGTAAACCGGAATAAATGGGAAGCTGATAAAAATGGTGGGTGGAGATGGGGAATATTTAGAAGTCATAAAGTGATTGCATTGTTAATATATGTATTTATATATGATGATGAAATAGGTTAAAACAATTTTGTAAAATATTAATTATATTGTAGTTATCTACTTGTACTTGAAATGACCAATTTCTTATACTTGAGATAGTAAGACCAGTAAACTTATTATTAATATCATATCACACTTTCAATGGTCAAAGGTATGGAACGTGTCAATCGGAATCGCGGATTGAACCTTGGACTTTCTGATCCGCAATCCGGTATGTTAACTACTATGTCACGTCTGAATCATTTCAGTTATTGTTAGTAAGTAACTTTTCTCAAATTTCCCAATTAGCAAAAAACAAAGTTGATTAAAAGTACTCTCGATATCTCTGTTTTCTTTTGTATTCAAGCTACTGGTTAATTGTGGAACTTATTACATATTGGCACCGTCAAAACACAAAGAAAAGGTTCTCCATTTTGCACTAATATCAAATTTATTTGCGTTATTACAGCTCAAGCAATTGGTATTTTTGACCCTTTTCTTCAGCATATTTCGCACATTGATTTTGGTGTAAATGTTTCCTGGTATTTTAATGTTCGAATGTAGTAAGACAGTAGAGTTGATGTTTGTTCCTAACAAATATTTTCCAACTTCTTGGACTCTATTCGCCATGAAACTTTTAGGTTTCTTTGGTATGCCCCAAAGGGATTCTAACACTCCTTGTTTTATTAATTTTCCCCTTTTTACAAGTTTCACAGCCAATTCAGTTTCCCTTAATGCCTACTTTCCAAACTCTGATCACAATAAAACTTTAAGGGTTGTTTGGTATGGTCCAGTTTTCCAGGACACTAATAAGTGATACGTTTGCTGGTAGTGTTAAATAGACATGTCAGATACCTAAGCGGTTGGTGATCTCGTCTTTCACCTGGTATGGGGGCGTACATTTGACACGTGCGCAAACCACATGTCCAAGTCAATGAAGGATTAACAATTTCCGTAAAATTATAACTAAAATTTGAGGCGAAGACCGAAAGGACAAATCCTCACGATTGGCATTGTTCGAAGCCCTGACCTTCTTTCGGCCTAGCACGTGCTTTGCCCTCAAGAATGTTTAGACCTACACGAAAAGAACATGTGGGTTGCGGTCGTACAGGCAATTAGCTGACCATCTGTTTCCCTGCCCTAAGTTAAAATTATGTCTTTTTAAGATTATCAGCCATGACGCGAGTTTCGCTGAAACCACAGAAGTATTTAAGTATTTAATGGAAATAACTAATAGTAAGTGATATCATTACTGGTTTGTCATGCAGTAAGTGATATCATTACTGGTTTATGTCATGTAGTAAGTGATATCATTACTGGTTTGTCATGTAGTAAGTGATATCATTACTGGTTTATGTCATGTAGTAAGTGATATCATTACTGGTTTGTCATGTAGTAAGTGATATCATTACTGGTTTATGTCATGTAGTAAGTGATATCATTACTGGTTTATGTCATGTAGTAAGTGATATCATTACTGGTTTGTCATGTAGTAAGTGATATTACTGGTCTGTCATGTAGTAAGTGATATCATTACTGGCTTATGTCATGATTTCCTAAACCAAGAACAAGAAAATAATCGTAAATCATCATTTAATTTAACTGGCTCAATACCATTTTACCCTCGACTTAAACTATGGTAAATGAAAGTTAATGAAATGTTAAAGAACGTGATAGTGTAGGAAATAAAGGAAAATCCCCGTCTCGCCAAACATGCCTGTCCTTTCAGCCGTTGGGAGGGTTATAATGTCAGGTCAATCCTACTACTCGTTGTATTCCAAGAGTTGATGACTAGCTGGTTGATGGTGATGACTAGCTACTTTTCCTCTAGTCTTACACTGCTAAATTAGGGACAGCTGGCGCAGATAGCCCTCGTGTAGCTTTGCGCGAAATTCCAAACAAACCAGATTCCAAGAATAAAACAGTATATAAGACGATGAAGAATAAAACACAGAATATAAGACGAAGTCACAAATATATCTTTCATTCCACGAAATATTCTCGCATATCGAATAAAATATGTGTGTATATGTATACATATACATGTCCCTGGAAAAAGGTGTTTTTTAATTGTATTTGTTTAGCTGAAATGCGCGAAAAGAAATGAACTATTTACTTTTAATGAAGGGGTGGAAGCACCAGTCTAATCTGAATTTAAATACTCGCTTTAATGTTTGTACAATACTAGATGTTCCCAGGAGCGTCAGTTGTCGAGGTTCTCAAGAAACTTATACATTAAATGGTCGATTTTTCTCTTTTGATTTTACAGCATTTTCGCCTTATTTTTCAGAGAAAGCAAAATGTCTGAAAATAGTCTTAATGCTAGATAAAAATCACTTATCACCAAAAAGAAGAAAAACGAAATGTTTGTTAGTTGGTAAGACAAAATGGTAAACATATCAGCATGATTCTCGTCCAATACTCGACAGTTTGGAACTGGTGTTATGCTTGCGTGTATATTTAAAAACTTTACGCTATTTTTTTTAATAATAAAAGTCTGATTTATAGTCGACAGCACTTGTTTTCAGAGAACGTGGGTAATATAATTTTAATTAAGAAGCTTTTCAAAATACATAGGTTTTTTGGTTTAATTGTAAACCCTGTGGAAATTTACAATGAGCAGAGTAAGCTCGAATTTAAAACCGTTCGAATCAGACGAAGAGAGCTAGCTTGCACTACAGGTCAAAGTACGAAGCTTAAACGAGGTCAAAGTTCGGAACTAACACTAGGTCAAAGAACGCAGCTTATACTTGGTCAAATATGCAACTTGTACTTGTTCAAGTATGCAGCTTACACAACAAGTCAAAGAACGGAGTTTACACTATAGGTCAAAGTACGGAGTTTAAACTAGGTCAAAGATCGGAGCTAACACTAGGTCAAAGTATGGAAATAGCATTAGGTATATATGATAAACTAAACGCCTTAGGTTCGTTTAAACTGTCCTCCGGTGGGACACCGGTAAGTTTACGCACTTACAACGCTAAAATCCGGGGTTTCGTTCCCCGAGGTGGACGCAGCAGAGAGCCCAATGTGGATTTGTTCTATAACACAAAAGAAACAAACAAACATATTTTTAAACTTTAACTTATACTTGTACAAAGGGAAAACTTCTTGTAAAGTAAAACCTCCAGTGATAAGATTGTTAACTACCTTCACAATTAAGTTCAACGTAATCTAATGATGAACAATAGAATCAGAGACGTGACAAATAACAACATATGAATGTTTCGGAAAACACACGTTTCATCTTCAGAACATTCCTACGGTAAATATAACACTGCAGTTTTAAAGGATAGGTATCCCGAAACATTTACTATGTGTGTTGTTATTCGTCACTTATGTGGTTGTAGTGTTTATTATTAACTTAGATTTGTAATAAAAAAAGACACAAAGAACCCACTCTGAGTTTCTATAAGATGATTAAACATTTTTTTATACAGCTCTATAACAAAGGTTTGTTTGTTTATTAAGTTAGTTTATTTATAAAATGAGGGAATATCCCTTGCTTTTCTGACGGTTAGTTTTGTTGTATAATTAAAAAGAAGCAACTTCAGACCGTATACAAGAAAAATAAATTAGATGAAAAGTCTGTCCAAAAGCTTAAGAAGGATAGTAAATATTGAAAAAGTTTATGTTAAAATCAGAAGAGAAAAGGCCACGACAGGGTCACATAAAATTACACCAATCAATGTATACATATAATTAATTAACGCCCTGTTGCCGTCCGGATGTTTACACGATTTAACTTCTTAATTAGATTGTTTATAATTTTCTTCGCATATAAAGAAAACCAATCAGTGTTAGCAAGGAAATTAAACTCCAGCAAAATAAATAAACGAAAAAAACAAAAAAAAACAAATGTGAAGTTGTATTATAGTAATCAACATGGTCGTAGATTCCCGCAGAAAGATCAATATAATCACAGGACTTAAACGTTAAATCAGCTAACGGTATGTCTGCGGACTTACAACGCTAGAAACCGGGTTTCGATACCCGTGGTGGGCAGAGCACAGATCGCCCATTATGTAGCTTTGTACTTAATTACAAACAAGCAAACAATGAATTATCTAAAAACTACAAGTATCTTTCCCACGAGAAATTATATTAACCATTAACTTTATATAACTTGAATGTCAACAATAGAATTTGTTTAAAATACTGGAACTGTTGCCTTTATTTTTTAATAAATTAATTATATTTACACTTATCGTATTGTTCGGAGAACGTGGTATATATCATGATAACCACGTTCAAATAAGTGCATTGATTAAATCACAGATACGTTTAGTTAATCAAATGCATAGCACAGTTAATTCTGTATTCAAAGAACGAATGCCATCTTTATATGACTGCTTACGTTAGGTCGTAAATACCGAGTTTATTTTTTAACAGAACAGTTAAAATCAAAGATATAATATTTCTCTAAGTGCATAGTTTTAATTAGTACTGTCACTATTAGCTAAAACCATAGTTTAACTCAAACGTGTAATATTTCATTAAGTGCATAATTTTAATTCCAGCTGCCACAGTCAGCCATGTGACATACGATACAATTTCATTAAGTATATAGGTTTAATTACAGCTGTCACAGCCAATTATGTGACATACTTTATATTACATTTCATTAAGTATATAGCTTTAATTACAGCTGTCACAGCCAACCATGTGACATACTTTATATTAAATTTCATTAAGTATATAGCTTTAATTACAGCTGTCACAGCCAATTATGTGACATACTCTATATTAAATTTCATTAAGTATATAGCTTTAATTACAGCTGTCACAGCCAATTATGTGACATACTCTATATTAAATTTCATTAAGTACATAGCTTCAATTACAGCTGTCACAGCCAACCATGTGACATACTTTATATTAAATTTCATTAAGTATATAGCTTCAATTACAGCTGTCACAGCCAATTATGTGGCATACTTTATATTAAATTTCATTAAGTATATAGCGTTAATTACAGCTGTCACAGCCAACCATGTGACATACTTTATATTAAATTTCATTAAGTATATAGCTTTAATTACAGCTGTCACAGCCAACCATGTGACATACTTTATATTAAATTTATTATGTATATAGCTTCAATTACAGCTGTCACAGCCAACCATGTGACATACTTTATATTAAATTTCATTAAGTGCTTAGCTTAGATAACAAATATTGTGTCTACCCAAGTGGATATTGGTGATAACAACACCATACTAACTTAAACTGTTGTTTTGAGTACAGATAAAATGTCAAGGTAGGCATGAACCAATGGTTAGTGTGTCGGGCTGATGGTTCAAGGTGTGATGCCATTGAATATGCTCCACATTTTCTATCTGCGGTTGTTGTAGGGCTTATAACGCTAAAAATAAGATTTCGATACCTGCGATAGACACATAACATACAGATAACCTACTATGTGACTTTGAGCTTAACAACAAACAAACAGTCTGTGGTCGTGTTATAATACTGTGTGACGGATTTATTATTATACATTTATTTTAATATCGATGTCTGTTTAAATTACATAACTTAGATTGTTAAATATGTATTGCTTGCTAGAGCGCATGATATAAGGGTAGGGAGTAGCCTCGAGATCAGCATGTCCAGACTTTGAATACGAGGTGTCATGGTTCTCTAAAAGAACGAATATCGTCTTTATCTGACTGACTAAGTTATATAGTAAACATTATGTTTATTTAACAGAACAAATATTTCAATAATTGCATAGTTTTATTTAGAATTGTCACTATTAGCTAAAAGTTTAAATCAGACGTATAATGTTTCATTAAGTGAATAGTTTGAATTATAGCTGTCACAGTCAGCCATGTGACATACTTTAAATCAAATTTCATTAAGTGCATACGTTGGGGGTGGTAAGTGCGCTATAAGAGTAACGGTCAAAATCCACTATCCGGTCAGGAAAGAGTAACACAAGAGTTGGCGTTGGGTACTATTGACTAGCTGCGTTCCCTCTATTCTATCAGTTGAAAAGTAGGGTTGAATATGCGCAGATAGTCCTTATGTAAATTTACGCTAAAGCTCTAAAGTAAACACACAAGCAGTTATTACATTTATTACACATACATATATATATATATATATTGCTCAGGGCACGATTTACATAAAATATCGTCGTTGTTCTGTATAATTGAAAAGTTTCTATCGCTATTTTGTTCTAAGCGAGTGAGCAACCATTACTTTCACTTGAATACAAATTTTCATTACAAATATATTAGAATCTTGTTTCTCTATACATACATAATATAGACTATAGGAATAGTTAATACACCTCACCGGACTCCTGCCTTCAACTAAACTATAAGAATAACATTTAATTTATAACCGGCATACTCAGTAATTACAAGCTTAGTCAAACAGAAACTACCATGAAACACCGGAAGGCATGCTCTCATAACGGCGTGTGTTCTTTGTTGAGCAAGTTTGTTCTGTCTACTTAAAGGGGAATATGCTTGAAAATGTATAGGACACTATAGATGAATACGCTGTTAGAAAGATGTCAGAATCCTCTCGACGTCCCTCTTGATATCGATTTCTTTTACAGTAACGTTTCCTGTTTTGTCAACGTATAAAATAACGATACGTATACAATTATACAAAAATATATACAAGTGGGATTAATCACACTTCATTTAAACGATTTGTCCGTGCTAAAGGAGTTATGTGTCGTTGCAGATGTGAAACGAGGTGCCACGGGCGACACGTTTAGCGCCTGTATGTATTTGGTTTCTGGCGACTCCCGCAATGGATAGACTCGTTGCTGTGGGTTTATGTTACGGCCTTTTCTGAATAAGGATACTGATAAACTGCGACGTTTGGAATAAAGCAACCTTCTGTTTTATCTATTGAAGTGGATAAACGAACAGAGCGCGTAGGACCGAAGTAGGCTCCGGAACCACTCTTCAGCTCGATCCGGAGAAACGTCTCCATCCGCATAATGAAGGCGATAGTTAGAAAGAAAATTAAACGACACAATAAAAGCATCCCATATCTTCTGTTACTGTTATCAATATAATTAACAAGGATTTGAAGCCGACGAAGAATCACAAGCCTAAAGTTTTAGTCACACCACGAAACCAACGACTTCTTTCACAAGAATTCTCCCTGAGGAAACTGGAATCGCAACAATCTCATTCAGCCACATACTTGTCAAGTTCACAAATGCAGACTTTTGTGCCTTGAGTATGCTAAGGCTGACGACCACGTGCAGTGAAGGGTCTTTGGAAAGTTTGTCACTAAGTGTAGTGTAAGATTGATCTAGCCGTCTTTTACAGAATTTTGTTAAACTGGAATCTGAAGTGTCGGGCAATAGTGCGTAATCATGGCCATCATACTAAGCACGATCGATGATGGAGGAAGTA
>NW_013667012.1:44783-48589 GCF_000517525.1 Limulus polyphemus | reverse complement strand
CAACAACAACAACAACAACAACAAACAAACCAAAAACTATTGTCTGATTAATACGGTTAATATACAAATGAAATCCATGGGACTGGAATTTCCAATCTGAACAGCATCTTATGCACACGTAGGTTAAAAGTCTGGGTGAGAGGCTAAAGAACAGCTGTCCCTAATTTTAAACTATGTATTAGCAAATTAAAAGTAGCCAGATAGCACCAGCCGCCACAAGGATTTTGTCCAGCTCTATGAACCGAATATCGGATTTAATTGTCACTTTTATAAAGTGCTCAAAGGTGAAAGTGTGAAGTGTGTTAGCGGCATCGGGTCTCGAACCCTGTATTTTTGGCTTTACAAGTGGACATGCATGACTATTTTTGGTATTCATCTACTATAAGATTATTGCAAGAACAATGCTTTCTTTGATATAACATTGAAAAGTTGGCTTTGTTATAACACGTTTATGCGTTTCACTTTGGTATTGTTGCTATAACAATGCTAATTTTCGGTATAGTGTTAAAAATCGGGTATCGATACCCGTGGTGGGCAAAACGCAGACAATCCATCGTGCAACTTTATAAATAAACGGTATAGTACTTTTTGACTGTGTTATATCAATTCTGTAACTCCTTGGAATAAAATATAACAACATTTAATGATTTGCTCTTTTTTATCAAAAAAGAAGGTGTCACAGATTGTGAATGTATAGATTTAATATTAATGAATTATTCCGTATGTATTGTTGAGGATTTTGTTACAAATTATCACATCCAAATAGAACCGTTTAACACTCTGTTAGATTTTTTAGAAGGTTTTTTTTTATTTGCTACGAATCACCATTGAGGTAAATGTGAATACGAAAACAAACATGTACCAATTTCAAACATTTCTTTTTCTTTCTTTTTACCTTTACCTCTGAATAGGATAACTCTAAGTTTTATCTCTGATTTAATAAGTATGTAACATTTAGTTCTAGTAGCTTACAATTTAATTTCCTCGAGCTTATATAAGTGTGTTTCATTCTTATTTACATATATGTAGAGATATAAGGGGAGAGAATGAAACACACACACACGATTAACATGTTCGTATACTCGGGGTACACAGGGATGAAATACACACAAGGTTATGTTCGTGTACTCGGGGTAGAAGGGGATGAAATACACACAAGGTTAACATGTTCACATACTCGGGATGCAAGGGGATGAAATACAAACAAGGTTAACATGTTCACGTACTTGGTGTAGAAGGGGATGAAATACACACAAGGTTAACATGTTCATATACTCGGGATGCAAGGGGATGAAATACAAACAAGGTTAACATGTTCATGTACTCGGGGTAGAAGGGGATGAAACACACACAAGGTTAACATGTTCGTGTGCTCGGGGTAGAAGGGGATGAAATACACACAAGGTTAACATATTCATGTACTCGGGGTGCAATATACACAAGGTTAACATGTTCATGTACTCGGGGTGCAAGGGGTATGAAATATACACAAGGTTAACATGTTCATGTGCTCGGGGTAGAAGGGGATGAAATACACACAAGGTTAACATGTTCATGTACTCGGGGTGCAAGGGGTATGAAATATACACAAGGTTAACATGTTCGTGTACTCGGGGTAGAAGGGGGATGAAATACACACAAGGTTAACATGTTCATGTACTCGGGGTGCAAGGGGTATGAAATATACACAAGGTTAACAGAGTACATGAACATGTTAACCTTGTGTGTATTTCATCCCCCTTCTACCCCGAGCACATGAACAGGGGTGCAAGGGGGTATGAAATATACACAAGGTTAACAGGTTCGTATATTCTGGGTTTAACGCGACAAGCTAAGAGTGGACAACCCTGTGAATGTTAAGAATTTCGGAAGCTTCTAGTCGATACAATAAAAGGAATGTACTCGATAAGCGTGAATGACGTTTAATCCAAAGCTTTCAAAGCAGTACCGTACCTGCACCAAATACATGCAAACCTGCTTGGTGAACCGAATAAAAAATGTTTTGGTCGTCTATTCATGGCGTGCTTCGGCTTCTTCTTCTTTATTCTTCTTCTCTTGTCATTCTCCTTTATTCCACCTCAATTCATCGCATCCTTTGTGTGCTAGCTGCAAATTTCTTGCTTTTGCTGCCCCTGTACGTGAGTCTTCAGTGGCGACGGGTTGTCAAAGTGACAGGTTAGAAAGAACGTTCTTTTACGGTCTTGTCGAAGCTATAGCTATATAGGCCGAGTTTGTTGAGACCAGGGCATAGTCCTCTTTGACTTACATATATTTGCCGAATTCCAAGCAGGCTACAATGCCAACTGTTGAGGAATGCGGAGTTAAATAGAAGAGTCATTTCGCGGTTTTTAAGGTGCTCCGTGTAAAATAGTTAATATCGTCTAATTAAATTACATTGAATGTTATAACGTTTAGAGTAACTGTTGTGTATATTACTATAAGTATGAAATGCGATGTCAAAAGTATTGTTCCTACCATATAGAACAGAAAAAAAATCAACATTTTTTTTATTACATAGTTTTTATTCCGAAGCTTATTTTTTTTTAATATACGAGGCATTTAAGCTTATTTTGATTTTTTCTCCCTATTTCATAATGGGCTATCTGTGCTTTGCCCAACACGGGTATCGAAACCAGGTTTTTAGCGTTATAAGCCTAGATACTTATCACTGAGCATATCTGTTACTACAGAAATCGAACCCCGGACTTTAACATTGTAAGTCAGCAATCTTACCGCTGACCCACCATCAGTAATAATAGTATATTATTTTCATAATACAAAATATAGAATTTGATGCGTGATGCTCGTTGAAATAAGTAAGTGTGTTATTTTCTTATGTAATGTTTCTATTTGCTGTAAGTAGATTCAAAATGAAATTAAATCTACTAGTTAAGCTGTTAAAAGAAAAACATTAAATTCACTGAACACCTATAGAGAAACGACTTAAACAGCATATAACTCTAGCTTTATTGGTAAGAATCTCAAAGGAACACACGAAGTTTCACCGAGTTAACTCAGTATTCACGCTATTCAGCGTGTTCCGACGAGTTTGAAATTACTAATTATTTAGTCCTATAATCGTAGGATATGCGGAACTCATTAACTAGGCCTTAAAATAACTATAAATTATCTCTTGCCGGCATAGTAGAGGTAATGAGACCGTATTGGAGAAATTTCACGAAGATTCATCTCTAACCTCTAACCCATCACTCATCAAATTGCACGAGCTTAGTCGATTGAAAATCATTATTGTTTGAACTACCGTTTCTGTATTATTTTGGTTTTAGGAAGGGGGTAAGGGGAACAACATTGCTTTCAACTAATTAGATGTAAAATTCTTTGACCCGCTACAACATTAAGAAGAACGAGCGATGTTACTTAAATTACCCGTTGTTCGAATTAGACGGGTGCTTAAAGTTTTAATGATGAAAATTTTATTGTTGTCCTCTTTATTGTAAAATTCATTTATTTGAAGAGGATTTTCGTTAGAAAAAACAAATCAAGAAACAATGGTGTTCTCGCACTCTTATACTCGAGTTAATGATTATTTTTTTTACAGTTTTTATTTTACTGACAATACATATGTTGAACTTATGTCAAACAGCACAGATGGTGAAGCGAGAGATCTATTATTCGTCATATTTTCTTTCTTTTCTGTGTTTGCAGACACATAAACAATACTGTATTTTTCTTTTTTCCCTAGACATATGCTTACTTACTTTAAGCTCAGATAATAGTCTTAATTACAGTGACCTTACTTTCGGGGACTAGTATTTTCACCGTCTGTTAAACACTGTAACGACTAG
>NW_013667012.1:36152-44257 GCF_000517525.1 Limulus polyphemus | reverse complement strand
AGGGACGACTAGTGCAGATAGCCCTCGTGTAGCTTTGCGCGAAATTCAAAAACAAACAAACGAGAACCCTCGCGCAAAGTTTCACAAAGGACCATTTGCTCATAACCGTTCCTGGTTTTCATCTCAAAGAGTAGGGGGAACTAGGATAGTTAAATAAAGAAGTAGGATTTGACTGTCAATCTTATGCGTGCCTACAACCTCCAAGTGCGGAGTGTGTTTTTGCGAAAACGAATCGCAAACATAAATTCTCGGAGTTTATGGATTTAAATATTTTACTTATTCAAAATTTATTGTGGAACCTAATGAATTTCCAAATGTTTCTATTCTTGAAATACTGTTTCAGTACACCCATCACAGAAAGAATAGACCATTCCAAGCTTTTACTTGTTGTTAAACAAATGTTTAAACAACTATATATATTCATAAATAACGTTACTAAGAACATATTTACAAAAAACTGGCCAAGCTTTGAAACAGCCCCCGCTAGCATAATACATATAAGATAGAAGTGTGTCTGTCCCCCCAGCGGGTCAGCTGTAAGCTTACGGATTTACAAAGCTAAAATCTGGGGTTGATTCCCCACCCAGACTAGTTTTGGAGAATTCCACTCCTCATCAGTGACCCTGGACACTACCACCAATGAAATATCAAACCAAACCAAGCCTTTGTAGTAGCGAGGTATCGAAAATCGAACTGGTGTATTTAAGTAAAACACTTAAATAGCCCAGTTCGAACGTTATTTATATTTTTCGTAATTTTTTTTTTCAGCTTTCTTGGTGACAGTGACGGTGATTTTGTTTTAAACTGTTACTGGACAGGGTGAGGCCTAGTGTGTGATGATTAGTGTGTAGGACTGGAGGTGGAAGGGATACGCGGTTCAAAACGTCATGTCTCTGACCACGCTCCGCACACAGTAATTCCCGTTATTCGGTTCATGCAGAGCCTAAACAAAGCCCTTGTGGCTGACAGCACTCCTCTTGTCAGTAGTTCAAAGTTAGAGATAGTTATATCTAAACTATAGTGGTATCTAACCTGGCCATCTATTTGCCGTATGTGTGCATAATGTGTTGTTCAAGTTAAAAATTTCGTTTCCTTAAAACTGTTACTTATTTCCATCTATTAGACCCATAATGTGTTTTCTTTACGGTTTCCAGCGTACCGTCATTATGGAATTGAAAAGTGCGCAAAATCGTACGGTTCGTCAATTCCTTGGATGGAAAGGGGGATTAGGAAGGTAATATTATTTTATGCTTAGGCTGAAACCACGTGGTGTTTTTCTTTCCCTGTCACCCGTGGTCGTAATGTTTGGTTTTAATACACCTTTTACAGACTCTAAACTTCAAAGTCAACGAAATCGTAACTATGGTTTATAGTCAGCCATGTCTATAACTTCGTGACGTTGACTTGTCCACATAGTGTCTAGGTAAAGTAATATAAAAACTGTATTATTTGATTTATTGATACACGGCTGTTACATCTGTTCACATCATATCTAGCAGAAATAATAGTTTATATGATAGCTGTAACACCCATAACAGTTAGACTATTATATTTTACATTTGTTCATCTGGTAGCGACAGCACCAAGTCTCGTAACTAGCTGTAACATTAGTTTATGTGACTGTTGTAACATTAAGTTACATAGCATCATAATACCCGATCTCATAATCAGGTATGACACAAATCCACGTGACAGATAACACATCAGATCTTATATCTAGTCAATGATACTCTGGCAGATTTGAGCATCATTCTGAAATATGATCCTGTAAATACGCGAATTAGAGAGTTTGGCAAGTCTAAAATATTTGTTGAAACACAAAGGTACATAATGGGTTATCTATGCTCTGTCTACCGTGGGTATCGAAACGTGATTTATAGTGTTTTAAGCCTTCATGCTTACCGCTGATCCACCAAGGGCAGAAAATCTAAAATGAACTACAATATACTGATGGCTAATTTAAATAATATTTGTTTATTTTTTTTTCAGTTCTTGCTTTTGACGCAAAAATATTAAAGTAAAGAAAATATTGACTAACTTAATCAATCAAACATATAAATTGGAAGAACAAAACTTATTTTAGTTAAAATAATACGTCGTTAATAAAACTGAATTTGTATCAACGGTAAGCTTAAGGGCTTATACACTAACAACTCGAGACTTGATACCCGTAGTGAACACATGCAGATAGCCCAATGTGTAGCTTTGCGCTTAAAAACGCAAATAAAAAAACAAACATATACATTCTTGTCAAAATGTCAATAACATGTTTGAAGTTGATTCATTCCCGAATCAACACTAGAAACCGGGTTTCGATACCCGTTGTGGGTAGAGCACAGATAACCCGTTGTGTATCTTTGTGCTTAACTTCAAACAATCAAATATTCCCGAAAGTCGATATAAAGAATATTTTATTCGTGAAGATATGTGTCAAAATAATATACTAAAGCTTTTGTATTCAATCCCTGAGAAACTCTTGAACTTAAGTTTTCATCACAGTCGATAGACACTACTACGTACTACTACTACTAATACTACTACTACGTACTACTACTACATACTACTACTACTACGTACTACTACTACTACTACGTACTACGTACTACTACTACTACTACGTACTACGTACTACTACTACTAATACTACTACTACGTACTACTACTACTAATACTACTACTACTACGTACTACTACGTACTCATAACTTGTTTTGTTTTAGAATTTCACGCTAAGCTACACAGGATCTACCAGTTCATAGCTGGCCCTAATTTTGAACTGATAAACTTAGAGAGAGAACAGCTAGACAATAGCGCCAACTTATGCGTTCTTCTTGTGTAATCGAATAGTGGGGTTTAAACATCATTCTATGTACCTATAATAGTGTACCTACAGCCCCACAGCGCGGAGCGTGTTCTAAGCAGCAACAGGGCACGAAACATAAACTTTTGGATCCATAATCCGGGAACGTTAACCACGAAACACAGAACTAATACATTTAAAGTGTTCTATTTGGTTTGCTGTGCTTCTAGATGGCTGCAATAAGCCGTGTTGTAACAGTTTATATGGAACTCTTTTTAACCTATAGGAAGCCTTGTGTTATTGAAGATGTTTTAATAATGTAGTCTGAATGTTATAAAATATATATTTTTTTTCAAACATTTCAGGTCCTTTTGCGAATTTGGGATTGTTTCTTATTAGAAGGGCCCAAAATTCTGTTTCGGTTTACCTTAGCTATCTTGAAAATGCAGGAAGACGTCATATTAACATGCTCTGATACTGTATCCATTATGCGGCAGTTAAAAGCAGCTGCAAAATTTTGTTTTGATATCGAAACCTTGATTAAGGTAAGTTGTTTTACTTTTAGCCTTACCTGATGTAATTATTAGTAACAGAAATTATATCATTTAAAGTTTTTAGTGCACTATTGAGTATGCTCATATCAACCGTCATTAAAACAAAATAATAACAATCTCACAACCTGTTTTGGCATTAGGCCTTCATCAGATATGTTACTTAAAATAGATTTGCAGTGTACTTTTTTTCAACTGCTGTAAGCCTAGTGCCCATAGGTGTGGGAATTTTTGGTATTTCTGTATGATATTGATAATAGTATTCTATTCTGATTTTTCAAGACACCAACTGGGGATTCAGAGCACTGTCAAATATAATTAGGATATGGGCGACCTGTGCCAGTGCTTAGCGATGCCTCTGCCCATATATAGATGTAATCAAATAAAAGTTTAAGTTCCTTATAAATTTCATAAAATTTTAAAGGGACAACAAGAAGCTTATTAACCCATCAAGGATATCCCTTCCAGCTCCCAACTATAACTACCCATTACTACGCATGTATTCATTCAATCTTTTTTTGAACTCAGATACATTTTCTGCCTCCACCATCTTTGAAGGCAACTCATTCCAAAAGCCAACCACCCTGTTTGAAAAGTAATACTGTCTAAACAGCAGATGACCCCTACGCTATCAAAATTTGAATTTATGACCCTTTTGTCCTATTGTTTTCACTGCTAAATATACAAACGTTTGATGGATATATATTATTAATACTCTTAAACACCTCAATCAAATTCCCCCTGACCATTCTCCTCTCTAGAGAAAACAAGTTTAGAGATTTTAGTCTCTCCTCATAGGACAATCCCACTATAAACCAGGTATCATCCTAGTGGCTCTTCTCTGAACATTATCCAACAATTCAATGTCCTTCTTGAGCAAGAGAGCCCATAACTGTACACAGTACTCTAAATGAGGCCTTACAAGTGATCTATACAGTGAAACAATAATATCCCTTGTCTTGTATTCAATATTTTTACAGATGCTACTTAAAATCCTATTTCTAGCTACAATACACTGTTTAGATGACTTAAGTGATTTTTTTTAGCTCAACACTAAGATATTTGTCTTCAACCACAGTATTTAATGTATTCCCATCTAAATTGTAATAATAGTTTGAAATGTGAAAAACCTACATGCATCACCTTACATTTTGGATAGTTAAACATCATCTGCCATGTATTGGCCCAATGCATCCAATGATCTAAATCTTCCTGTAAGTCTGCAGCATCTTTAATACAGTTAACCACCCCAAAAATCTTAATGCCATCTACAAACTTCAAAATTTTGTTAGTCATTCCAGAGTCAATATCATTAATACAAATCACAAACAGCAGAGGACCGAGCACAGAGCCCTGAAGCACACCAGTTGTAACTGCGATCCAGTCAGATCTGACTACATTTATTGCTACTACTAATTTGCAATAGAAAGTGCGTATAAGTTGCACAATTAATCTAAATTAGACTGCGTAGCGCCCTCTCATTTGATTTAAGTTTACAACTGATAAGCTCACAGGTAAATAGTGGCCCGCTACTTGTATAAACGTGTAAATGTTTAACTCTAAGACTTTCTGTTTTAAAATCTAATTACTGGTTAAAATTTTTAATTGAACAGGCATCTGACTAGAACAATTATGTATGTTGATTTGACTTTCACTAACATATCTTCCTAATATGAAAAATCAGTCTAAAGTAGTTTGAAATCGGGAATAAAAGCAAAGCAAAACATATTTCTTCTCTATTTGTATTAGGACTGTTGTTGCTCGGCTAAAAATAAGTATTTTTATATATATATTTTTATTTTTCAATTAAAAAAAAAAACAACAACATCAGATCAAACCAAGGAATTTGGAAAATTCTTTTTATCTTCATGATGAGAAAAGGAAAAACAAAACAAAACAAAAACGTTCCTTTGTATAAACATTACACTTGTCACCGTTTATAAAATCTCCTGCAGCCGCAACAAATAAACTTCAAAATTTAGATTATAGATTCTGGAGGCATCTCACACACTATAAAATTTTAAGAATTTTGAGATAGCCTTAATGGGATAGACAAAATATCGAACTAGGTGTACTTCCACAGGGTTCTTGAAAGTGTTCAGTTTCAAGAGTAAGTAAAACCAAAGTTAAGAGAGACAAATATTTTTATTTCTTGCTTTTGAAGTTCATACGTTATGCTGTGTTGTAGTCTACAGAGTGCATAATTCTTCTCGTTATTCATGGCATGCGCAAGTTCTAGTGACGTCACGTTAGTTCAAATCACGTTAAGCGTTCCTTATGTGACGTCATTTTAGTGTCTACTGAATGACTGACTGATAGACAACACACTACTGTATAGTGGCTAAAATAGGTGACCCTTCCAGGCGGCCTTCGACCCTCATTCGGGAAATATAACAACGTTTCACCACTGTTAACTTGGCATAATTAGGTACATAATCATGCCATGTTAACAGTGGCTAAACGTTGTTTTATTTTATATATATATTTCTATCCCATTTTATCTGTTTTCTGAAATTCTAAAATTTAAGCTAAACATGAGCTATGTTTATTCTTTATTAAATGTCAAATGTATACAAATGTTTAGTAGTTTTCAAGGCGTCTTTTCTGGATTTTACGTGTGTATAAGAAAAATAAGACTACGAAACACTTTAGCGATATAAAAATGATTCTCTGAATGTGTGGTGTAATGAAGAATATTAACATGTTTTCAGTTATTGAGTTATATTTATAACAGTTGGCCTACACTTGATATAATAAGGTATAACTAATTCTTTACCCGGCGAGGTTTTGAAGTTTGTTGTGACATTTCAGACAGCTTTTGAGGAACTTGAACCTTTTCCTAGACGTCATGACATTGCTACAAGACAAGCTTGTTATGGGAGAACCTTGTCTGAAAAATCCAAAAAACGAGAGATCGAAAAGCAAGCTCAGAAAAGAAGAGAACTTATGGTAGGTATGAATTATTTAAGTAACGGACTCTTTAAGTGGATCCTTAATACCTACCATAAGAGAACTTATGGTAGGTATGAATTATTTAAGTAACGGACTCTCCTTAATACCTACCATAAGAGAACTTATGGTAGGTATGAATTATTTAAGTAACGGACTCTTTAAGTGGATCCTTTAAATTGTGTGTTTGTTTCGGATATTCGTCCAAAATTATCCAAGGGCCATCAGCGTCAGCTGTCTCTAATTTTGAATTGATAGAATAGTGGGAAAACAGCTAGTCAACTGCACCACCGCCAATTCTTGAACTACTCTCATCGAATAGTGTGTTTTAAATGTCACTCTTATAACGCACTTTTCGGACATGCTCTCCGTTTCAGCCGTGGTAGCTTTTTAATGTGAAGGACAATCCCACTATTCTTTGGTAAAAGAGTAGTCCATACTAGTTCCATCTAGTTTAAATTTCCGGAACGAACCGCATAATCTCAGATCAACAGACCGGCACGCTAACTACTAGGTAATGCCCCGCTCAAATCATTTAAACATGTTGTTAAAAATATTAAACGATAACCAGTTAAAACTTAGGGTATGTACTTGTTCGTTTTTTATTATTATCTTCATTTGACTAATTATGCACGATGACAAAAACAATCGTTTATTTTAAATCAAAGAGTTACACTTCCTAATAAAGGGGATGTGCACTTGTTGGCATAAACTATAAGTACACGGGAAGTGTTTAATTTGTATTTCATTAGGAAGTAAAACTGTTTGTAACTGTGTGTTTATAGTGCGTATATTTATGATTCTCAAGCTGTCGTACCTGGAGGAAGAATCAGGTCGTCCCCTTATTGAATGTGCATCTGTATACGATAAAGGTAAGAAAACTATATTTTGATAAAAATCACTCTATATAGGAGATTAATTTTACCCCCCAATTATATTATGGAGGTCTATAGATATTCCAGTTCTTCGACATAAAATTTCATGAACAAAATGAACAGCTATACACAATGCACAAGACGAGTTAAATCGTTTTAATAATTTGTTTCGTTACGATGCATTGTAATTCTAAGATGTTGTAAATCTAATACTTATAGACTTGTTAACTTCCAAGAACGTGAATGAAATTAGAATGTAAGACCTTTGACAAATATTAATTGAACTTAAATGTCAATGCTATACCTTGAAATACAAACACTATTGTTAGATATTGATGTTTTACTATAAACTCGTATATTTTCGGGACTTGTTTTGAATAGCTGAGAGGCGTGTTCTTGTTTTATAGACGTTAAACTTTACTGTTTGTGTGATAACATAACATCCAAAAAAGTAAGGAACATTTCTCAGGTTCTAAGGTGCATATCTGAAGAATGAAAACACAAATTATTATCAAATCGTCACATCTTACTCAGTAGATGTAGCTCTAGATACCTCACTTAATATCTACAGCTGACTTAGTTGTGCCAGCTAGATATTTTACTTAATGTCATATCTTACTCAGTAGATGTAGCTCTAGATACCTCACTTAATATCAACAGCTGACTTAGTTGTGCCAGCTAGATATTTTACTTAATGTCACATCTTACTCAGTAGATGTAGCTCTAGATACCTCACTTAATATCAACAGCTGACATAGTAGTGCCAGCTAGATATTCTACTTAATCGTCACATCTTACCCAGTAGATGTAGCTCTAGATACTTCACTTAATATCTACAACTGACTTAGTAGTGCCAGCTAGATATTTTACTTAATGTCACATCTTACTCAGTAGATGTAGCTCTGGATACTTCACTTAATATCAACAGCTG
>NW_013667012.1:7939-35617 GCF_000517525.1 Limulus polyphemus | reverse complement strand
CCAATATTTTAGGAGTATACTGTATAGCAGCACATCAGATGTATTCCAATATTTTAGGTGTATACTGTATAGCAGCACATCAGATGTATTCCAATATTTTAGGAGTATACTGTATAGCAGCACATCAGATGTATTCCAATATTTTAGGTGTATACTGTATAGCAGCAGATCAGATGTATTTTGGGATTGCATACACTGAAAAATTTTTGGCTGCTATTTATTTGTGTCAGTCTCTTTTAACGTCTTATACGATGACTTCAGGTTTCGAACCCTACATTCTCGCCGCTTGTAAATAAGTACATTATTCATTTGTCAAAACGAAGTTAGTAATTTAGAAAAAAACAAAGACATAACGAGTGGGATCATTAAGCAATGTTACAATTCATACAATTATAATTTATATTCCATATTAACTAATTCTTTGAATTCAGTTCGAGGTAATGTAACTCTGACATGAATAATGATGTTTTTGATTATAGTTCGAGTCCCGTGTGATGTGTCTGTATACTCTGGATGATGACACTATGCTACTAGGATCACTGTATCACTTTGTTCATGCATACAGTACAAAGACTCAGTAAGTACCAATGAGGGACTGATCAGGTAACATGAAGCACTTGCATGAAATAATTAATGTTTTACAATTAAGTGTCTTTACTCCAAAAAGTCAGTGTTACTAAGGGTAAAGAGTAGTTTTGAAATCAGTGATCTATGAAAAGTTTTAACCCATTTGTATAGGCTTTCTTTAATATTTTTTATCTTAATATCTGATACTGTCAATGTACAATATATACATGTATATAAGTATATAACTGTGAGATAAGCGTGAACAATTTTTTATCGTTCTCTTACAGAAATGCAGCTTGTTTCCTTTATTTGTTAAACCAACAAAGTTTGAATCGAAACGTTATAATATCTTTGGCATATATATAATGTTATATATCAATGATAGAATCAAAAGGAGAAACGTTTTACTTAAACCTATAAGAAATTGGCGATTATTCGAAATAGTTTAATTATCTTACTGTTAATAAATAAATGGTTAGTGTTACATTTTGTGTACAAGATAGAGTAGAACTGCCTTGAAAATAAATGGTAAACTTGGTTTCAGTAGTTAAATTAAAACTTAAGTTATAATGATTCAGTTTTTGGGATTCGTGATTTGATATGATTCCTCAATGCAACCTACACTGAAACTGTAATATATAGTACGTATATTATTGGCACATTACGGCTGTTTTACGCCATCTATTAACAGCTTTTCGTGCAATAGTTAGAGATGGACTTTAGTTTATATTTAGCAATGTAGATGGCGGTAATGCACAGTGTAGCTCAACCCAACTACAGTACCACTCTGTCGAGACATATATCCGTATATTACATCTTTATTATTACAAACTGGATATTTTGGAATGAATGTTTGAACATACACATTCTCACGTTAGTGTACAGGATTCTATAGATGTGGAGAGAACCAAGAAGTTAGAGTTTTTCAGTGGATTTGGTTGTTGAAAAATACTCTACCCTCCGGTGATTTTCACTCATCTATGGGAAGAATGTCTGGTCTCTACAAAATGAAATAAAAAATTCACAGGTATCAGAATGTTCCCCATTAAAGATTGTCTATTTTTCGCCTGACATGCATATGTTGGATGTTTGTTGAGTGTTCTTCATGCGAGACCGTTAAATATCTTGAGTTTCTATAGACAGAAATATTAACAAGAGTTACATTTCTGAAATAAGTTGATCATCTGCAAATTCCTTACAGATTACTACCGTTGACGGAGTAATTAGCTTTTGCTGATAATAATGAATGTTGTTTAGGCTTAACTCATGGTGAGAATTATCTGACTTTAAGTTCACTTATAGTTTCTAAATTTGTGTGGCCATTAACTAAAGTACGTTACTTTTTTAGCTTTACTGCTCATGATATTCTGCGGATGTTGTTCACTTAGGGCAAAATAAGCTATCTATACTATGTTCACCGCGTGGAAGCGAAAACCCCGGCTTTTAGCGTTGTACATCCGTAAAATTACCGCTGACCTACCTGGGAAATATATTTTTCTCTTTGTAATTAAGGGTTGGTAACTATCAGCTACACTAATAACAATGCTTTGTAAACTGCAAGTTAATATTAGCATTTTTGTCAACAATTTTATACAAATATGTTCTGTAATTTCACCAATAAAGTACTTTTTGTCGTTTGTTTGTAATTAAATGCAAAGCTACACGATGAGCTATCTGTGCTTTACCCACCACGGGTATCAAAAACTGATTTTTAGCGTTATAAGCCTTCAGACTTACCGCTGTACCACTGGGGGACTTTTTTATCGTGTGTATTCCTAAGTATCATTATTTTCAAGATGAGAATGAATAATAAAAACCCAAACCAGCTAATCTTTCGATTTAATTTTTTGAGATAAGTTATTTTGTTGATTAATGGGGTAAAATAAAATATTATTCTTAAGAATCTAATTATTAAAGTTCTAATATTTGGTCTTATGTTATTTTTGTTTTTCCAGATTATGTACACCTATAATTAGATGTTACTGCTATTACACATACATAATACATATTGTATCACAATTATTCGTTCAATTTTCATTAGACAACAGGATGAATGACAGTACCGAAACTTTGCACAGTTATAATTAACAGTATCGAGTTAGAGCTACAGTTACACCCTCAACTCTTTTTAAGTGCAGCAAAAGATCATAGTGGCGCACAGCACACTACACTTTCAAACTTGGCATATAAAGAAAGAAAGAAAGAAAAATTCGTGGTAGGGATTTAGTTTTAACAGGAAAGACACTTTCCAAAACTGGAATGTTCAGGGATATGATTATCTTCCGTTGCACAGACCACAGAGGATTATACACTTCGTTCTGTTCTAGGTGGACGCCATGTTTGTTATTGACGCGACCGTGTTGCTACCTTGTGACAAAAAAACTCGATACATTTAATTATAACCACGCAAATTTCGAATTTGACACGAGTTAACGTTGAAGTCAATCTCATTTTCTAATAAAGTTTTTGAAGAAGTGAATAAAATGAACAAGCTTAGAATTTATAGCGAATGTCTTCAAAAACAAAAAAAGAAATATTATGTCAAATTAGCTCGATAGATGGCAGTGCTCTTGGCACTCTATACTTTAAGAGTTACCAGTTCTTTTTAATTAATTAAAATATTTCTTCAGAAAAACTAAAACGAATTCGACTCAAACTTAACAATGTATAATGTTAACTATACACCATACGTTTTATAAAATTAAATTGTTAATATAATATAGTTTTCCAACAGTACATAAAGCTTATAGCAATATTTGAGTAAAAGTACTATGTACGTGCGCTCCGGAGTAAGTAGGTGGGTGATATATTATAACTCTTCATGTTATTATTATTTTAAGAAAAATTTTAAGGTTGTCTTCTAAATTGAATTTCGTAAAGATGACTAAGTATAATTGTCGAATTTCATCAGAATTGAGAGTTTTTCATTACGAGCTTTCGCTCCATTTTCAACTGTTTTGATCTTTTACAGCAAATTGATTTGGGAAATCCGATTAAATGACTCTGTACTAAGTCTGTGTTCTCATGAAGAAGAGGGAATGAAAAAAGTGTACGCTGGTTTAGCTGATGGCACTCTAGCGGTCATTGAGGTAACCTATTTGATAAAGTGGCTTTTTTGTATGTCTTTGTGTTTGTCCATGACAAAAAAGTTTCAATTTTCCTATATTTGGTCGCAGTTAGAAACATTCAGATCTTCTACAACCCCTTACAACATAAATTTTCTCAATGTTACAAGTTTGACAGCTATTTGCAACTGTAATATGTCGAGCTGAATCAACAACAAGAGCCGCGGAGTGTTACGCTACCAAACGATAAAGTTTCAATGAACTAGCACATAGCGCGTGCAGAAACAGTATTAGGCGATTTTACATTGAACTTTTGATTAGGCTAAAGTGTATTATTGTTAGGTACTGGTAAGGCTGTGGCGATCGAATATCAGTCGTTGTCATGGTTAGTTGCCAATACGATAAATAAACCCATAGCTAATTAATTACAAACTAATTTGGTTTTTATATCCGGTATTATCTGTTAATATACGTGGGAAGTTCTGAGAAAGACTGTTTGTAGTGGTTAGACTTCCATACTGGGTCTTCTTGACAGAGAGGCTGGGTTGCTCTCTCCCCATTCTCTGTCTGCTCCATTAAGACCTGAATCAACTAACTAATATGAATACATTTAAAAGAAATATCCGGGTTTTACTGATTTCTATGCTAGGTTAAATGAGTGAGTTATTGGTTAGGTAGATGTAGAAAATTGTTTTTATCTTTATTTTGATCGTGTGTGATTCATATTCCAATATTTTCGTATTATTTCATTTTATTGTATCCTATAATCTTCTCTGACATGATGGGCTATTGCAGATAGATCAGTATTACAAAGTGTTTGTCTGTTATGTTTCCGAATTCTAACTTGTTTGTACAGAGAGCTCAGTCTGTTATACTAAAATAATCTTATATATACAAATCAGCAAGTCACATGACAACCGCAATTGGTATAAATTCGCGGTGGAACGGCACGTATAAAATTTTTTGACATTATTTGGTGTTCGTAGGTGTTTTCGTGTGATGCCACTGATAAATTGATACAATAAAGGGTACGTACAGCTCTTCCCGACGCAAAATATTCATACACTCAGATCATAAATATATGCTCAAATCTGGGATTTCGAATTTCTAGTATTGATATCAGGCAGGAGGAAGCACTGCCTATACAGGAATGATTCGGATTATTCATCGAAAGGGTATTTTAAATATTTCCTCAATAGGTCATCAGAACTTTACAATACTATACAGTGTTTTCTTTTATAACAATATCTATGTAATGACTAAGTCACGAGTTCTGGGAATGTCTGTGAATATCATAGCAAAAAGTTTGAATTTCTTGTTCTTCTTTCTGCTCCTTTTTGTTATTACACGATAACTCAAAAACCAAAACAATGGTGTCAACCGGTGTATCTACTTTTATCAGTATTAATAATAACCAGTAGTAATTAAAAAATCTAATTCTAGTGTAAACGATGTTATCATTACACCTTGAAGTTAGCTTTCTTACAGAAATCTGATGTTCTTTTAAACGCTTAATTAAGTACAGGGTGAAACAGGAATTACCAGCCAATAATTGATAAACAATAAATATTACAGTTGGAACCTCATTTTATTTAGAACTTGGTTATAAATACAACATTCTTATGTATATTGAAACACTGCATTAAAAAAAACAGGTAAAGAAAAAACTTTTCAAAAAAGAAATTAAATGTAGGGATGGCTAATATCAATCCTCCAAACACAATGCAAACAAGATAGTAGAGATGGCACTTGTGTCATCCCTACATAATAGCAGAATTAACGTATAGCAATATATATAACTATTCAATCACAATTGAGTTTAATTTATCTTATTTTTTGCTTAAAGTTCACATCTACAGTAATTTACTACCTAAAAGTCAGTATAAGCCTACAAATTACTACACTTGAAGATGACTGCTAACTTGCAAAAATATATACTTGTGTCCTCTAGTCTTACTATTCTCACCATTAAGTATGAAAAAAGATGATGCATCAACACTATCAATTCCCTTTACAATCATTAACACCTCAATGAGATCCCCTCTGACTCTCCTTGATCTCTCGTCCTAAATACTACACTTGAAGATGACTGCTAACTTGCAAAAATATATACTTGTGTCCTCTAGTCTTACTATTCTCACCATTAAGTATGAAAAAGATGATGCATCAACACTATCAATTCCCTTTACAATCATTAACACCTCAATGAGATCCCCTCTGACTCTCCTTGATCTCTCGTCCTATGACAGCCCCTCCATTCCAGGTACCATTCTAGTAACCCTTCCCTGAACCCTTTTCAACAATTCAATGTCCTTTCAAAGGTAGAGCCCAACACTTGTTTGCTTGTTTTTTTTATAATGCAGTGTTTCAATAGATATAGGAAGGTTGTATCTATCACCAAGTTCTAAATACAATGAGGTTCCAACTGTAATATTTATTGTTTACCAATTATTGGCTGGTAATTCCTGTTTCATCCTGTACTTAAGCTTTTTAAAGGAACACCACATTTCTGTAAAAAACGCTAACTTCAAATTCAAAGGGTAATTATAACATCGTTTACACTAGAATTATGATTTTAGTTTTTAATTACTACTAGTTAATAACACTTATGAAAGAGGATACTCCGTTTGAAACCATGCCGCCTCAGTGGAACTGGTTGTCACCATTGTTTTGGTTTTGGAGTTATCATGTGATAAAAAAGAAACAGAAGAAAGAAGAACATGAAATTCAGATTTTTTACTATGAAATTTCAAACAGTCCAAGAACTTGTGACTCGGTCATTGCATAGATATTTTTATAAAAGGAAACATTGTATAGTATTGTAAGGTTCTGATGACCTATTGAGGAGATATTTAAAATACCATTTCAATGAACAATTCGAGCAATCCCAATATAAATAGTGCTACCGCGTGCCTGATAAAAGCTTTTAGGATACCCTAAATTCGATGATTTTATTTCAGTTTGGAGTTGAGATACTAAAATTTTGAAGATCTAAATTAATCATTATTAAATGGATCTTATGATACTTTAAACTACGATATAGAGGCTATTAAGCAATATGTACATTTGTAATAGCTTCTTATAATAATACGAAAATGCTTTTACTCGAAACCTCGAGAAATGTGAACGGCCGCCTCAGTGGTTTGTTAACGCTTAATGCAAATTGAAAACGAAGTTTCTAGTTTATCGTCTCTTTGAAGTTTATATCCAGAGCCTCTGAGAGCTCATAACAATAATCGCAACAAGAGCTAACTCACTGCTGGCTTGTTAAATAAGAGCAATCTCAACTTCCATTGGAATGGTATTTCTATACAGAAGTCAAGAAGGGAGATTAATTCTTTGGAGGCGAATACAAAGTTAATTAATGAGTACAGAAAACTTGAACGTGTCCGTCCAGTTGTTCTGTAATGTAATGGATTGCTAATATAATGGATTCCTAATGTCTGAATGAACTTCAAGCTCCTTTGACATTCACCAAATCTGTATACCTTGTGTTGTTGGCGTAACATCTTCCATTAACATTTTTTTTTCAGCAAACATAGTAATATGCTTAAAAAAATGACAAAACAAATTGTTGACATTATTTACGCATCGTTTCGCTCTTACGTGAGGAATCAGTCGTAAAAATCAAGTTTTACAACCGTGAAGTTTTTTATATAATCTTATTCTTTTCAAATATATGGACTTTTTTTCCCCAAAGTTTTCTTTTTTCTACTCCACTTTACTAAAAACGCCAATCACTGTGTACCCTAAAGTACAATTCATTATGTTGAACACAGTAGGATGTCTGGCCAGTACTGATTTATCATGCCTTAATGATTTATGCGTTCCCGGCAGACATACATAGTGGTTTTATTATTATTAAACACAAATCTTTAAAGCTCTATTATAAATCACTCTTTATAGTCAGGCTAGTTTTATAATTTGAATATGACGTAGATTAATGATGGATTTGTACATCGAGCTGATGGTATCTTCATGTGTATGGAACTCGTGCGACACAGCCAGTTAACGGCTTTTGTATGCTGTATGTTTATTAGCCACTTCTTTTTTGACACTTATTAGATATTTTAGGTAACTCTTCAGAGGGATACAAAGTGTTACTCTAATTAGAAACATCTTCATTCAGAATCTAGTAAATGTAAGTTCAGGCCTAATTGTTTCATCTTGGGTTTCAAAATGTATTGAATTTATTACGATGTAAAAAAAACTAATAACGGAGAATTATTAACCGAAAACAAAATAATAGCAAGCACAGCAGAGTCACCATGTTGAATCTAAGTGAATGTAGTTACTTTTGTGTGAACATTGTTTCACCAAGGATATTATATGGCTGACAACGTTTAGGATATTGTATGGCTGACAACGTTTAGGAATCTGTTTGAATGAGACTTTTGGAAAAGTAATATTTTAGTGCGCGGTAAAGTATTGCGAGAGCCAAAGACTGTCCTTTCTAATGGGATCTGGGACGTGTTCCCCCTGACATTATTTTATTCAATCAAGCAAAATGGTGCAATCAGATGCATTTCGTAGATCAATCGGTCAAACAAACGCAATACATCATAGAATGGTGATACTTTGACTAAAATGTGCGATTTTTCTACTAATGCGCGTGAGTGTGAGAATAGGCCCAGTTTCGTGAGTCTTACTCTCAACGTATTGAATTTATTACTTTATCAGCTAGTACTACCAGTATACATCGTTATTCCAATGTCACTACGTGTTGTACCAAGTACCTCCGATGTTTTGTTTGAGATGGCGGTTTTTCTTTTTTCCATATTTCCACCATAAAAACAGCAAAAGAAAGAAATGCAGAGTGACACTAATACTAGAGTTCGCCAAATGCGTTTTCTTTTGTATAAAATAAAAGATAGAAAATCATGCCATGTTTCGTATATAACTCCACACAGACAAAGATTGTCATGGCAACATCGTAATCGTAGGTTTTTTTTCAACTCTAAAGTGCAGCTGGAGATGATTTTTAAATATTTATAAAAAAAAAGTTTTGAAAAAAGTAAAGGATCTGACTAAAAGCTGCGTCCATGCCGTATTAGTTTTGTTTGGACAAAAGTAACACGTGAGAGGCCTATCAATGGCACAGCAGTTTGTCTGCGGACTTACAACGCTAGAAACCGGGTTTCGATGCACGTGGTGGGCAGAGCACAGATAGCCCTTTGTGTAGCTTTGTGCTTAACTACAAACCAAAAACATACATACATACATGCGAGAGAAACCACAGTGGATATGATTTACTCACTTGGGTAAAATACCCTGTCAATATACGATGGAAACCACAGTGGATATGATTTACTCACTTGGGCCCACTTGGGTAAAATATCCTGTCAGTATACGATGGAAACCACAGTGGATATGATTTACTCACTTGGGTAAAATACCTTGTCAGTATACGATAGAAACCACAGTGGATATGATTTACTCACTTGGGTAAAATACCTTGTCAGTATACGATAGAAACCACAGTGGATATGATTTACTCACTCGAGTAAAATATCCTGTCAGTATACGATAGAAACCACAGTGGATATGATTTACTCACTCGAGTAAAATACCCTGTCAGTATACGATAGAAACCACAGTGGATATGATTTACTCACTTGGGTAAAATACCTTGTCAGTATACGATGGAAACCACAGTGGATATGATTTACTCACTTGGGTAAAATACCCTGTCAGTATACGATGGAAACCACAGTGGATATGATTTACTCACTTGGGTAAAATACCCTGTCAGTATACAATGGAAACCACCAGTGGTGATATGAATGCACGTAACAAAAACTATTGGTTCCAGATTTTCACGTTCTTTTAACAGTTATAAATGTAACTTTTATTTACAACCAAACAAAGAAATATTGAAATTTCAGAAGAATTACGCCAGATTCGGATTACGAAGTGTGGCTTCTAATCATACAGATCGAAAGCAATTGGCTTAACAGATTTTGTTTAAACTTTACACAAATATCAACTTATCGTGGAAGTGATAAACCTCCTTGCGTGTAAGCTTGTTTAGACAATGTTGCCATAACAACTCGCATATTTATATTTTAATTATTAAGAAGATTAAACCCCAAACTGCTAGCTCATAGGCTGTACATCAGGTAATTTGTATTGCACATAAATATTACAAGGTTTTGATTACTTCTGTTCATCTCTTGGGATGTTATTCGCTTAATCAGGATTTTAGATGACGAAGCAACTAAGTGTGATTAAGATGTATCGAGAAATGAAATTTGTGCTACAAAATTTCACATTATTTCGAGTAGAACGGAATTAAAAGTATCAGGAACTCTTTTTGTAATCGATAGATCTGTGCGCTGCGAGTAATTACCTATCGTTAGCAGCATACAAGAACATGATAATGGAAAGACCTTAGGCTTAAGAAACTCTTCTGATTCTTAAATATACATGTTACACAATTTACAGTTGTGATTGTCAGTACATTATCGTTACCCCAACCTTATCGGTAAGCCTATTCATCACGCGTGACTAATGTTTTAGTTATTCTGGTCTTGTGAAGGTCTTGATAACACACAAAATTCAATTTAACTACAGTCGGCCGGATAAACCCTGGTATTGAGCGAAAGGCCTCGAAAGTACGGGATATGGTAGATGTAGTGTGGTTGACATGTTTTAACACATTTTCTCATGATTTCATTCATGGGTCCTTAGAATTACATTGCACGACTAGTCAGTACGAATATTGTGTCTCCTCGGGTTGAATCTATTGTACAGAACGTAAAGAATACTTAAACTATTATACATAAGAAGGTAAATAAACAACAAGAACAAGGAGAGCAATTTCTTGCCGAATTGGGAAGAGCAATTGCCAAAAGACATTTCTACAACAACTCTTGAAATGATCAGAAGCTGCGATACTACATATGGTGCACTGCAGAAAACAGTTATAAGATATATGAAATTTATAATATTTAAGGTATGATAAGACAAAAAAACTGTTATAAAATAATGTCAGTCATACCCTTCACTTCACTTTAACGCAAATGAAACGCATGTTGACTCGTTATGTGGTTTAAAATGCAAATGACTGCTCATTTAATCTACGTTTGTAAATGATCATTTGGTATAAATGATTTTAAGACGTTTCGCCACAATAAATACTATTATCACGAACAACAAGGGCAGCTTGGCACAGAATGATCACAAGAACCTGAAATATTTTTAACCATTCCTTTTAAGTAACTGTTTGACGGAATGTTGTTCAATGGGAGTTTATATGTCACTTAATCGCTTATTATTCAAGGCTTAGAACAGTGGAAAAATCGAGCGTTAACGTCATTAAAATGATATCAAAACTAGTTGCACCAGCATGTGGCAACATAAAGAATTGTAAAATTTGGTCCCAGTGATGTTTCATTAATCATACAATTTTTCAGGATGTAGAGGTTGGTATGTTTCTCAATGTTTTTTGTGTTCTATATTATACTTCGCCATTGTAATATGTCATGTTTGTGTATGAAAATTGCGTCGAATCTGGTTCTAGATTCTCTGTAAATGAATATATAAGCCTAGTATTTGGAGGGTGAAGCCAGATTCACCACTGACATACAAATCTGCTTCTAGCCAACAGTACATTCACATTGGCTTCCAGTTGTGGCTGCGAACATTGGAATCAGTGTGGGAACAGGTACTCTATGATTGCGGCGAGCCGGAATCGATATATAATGGAAGTCTGTTTTGTTGTATATAAAGGTCTGCTGTTCCGAGTAATTGTACCATTGATTTCGATGCATTCCATATTCTGTTAATGGACTTTGACACACTTGTAGTCTATTCAAAGTAGCTTGCTGTGATTGGCTTGCATATATTTGTGCGATGGTTTTCTACTCGAGTGAAACATCCAAATGTCTTCTTCTAGGCTTAGTCACAGTTAAAGAACAATTTAGAGTATTTTAAACTTTGTGACTCAGTTCAAAGTGACAGCTTAGTGGATCTTGTGTGAGAACGCTATATATATTACGAAAGCTGAATGAACAATCATATTCATTTCATCATATAATATATGATTTGATGTTTTATTTGCAAAGTTAGGAATTGAGTAGTTGATTGACACTATTTTATAACAGTTGTTTTGTTTTGGCATGGTTTTAATATTAAAAATCCCGATTATCCTTTAATTTTTGTGTGTGCAATGTTTAAAGTTTATTATGTTGTTTGTAACGGACAAATAACACTTATTATTTCTTGCATTCAAGCTTGGAGAGAATGTTGTTTCTATTTCCAAACACTAAATCTTTTAAGCACGAAAAACAAGAAAGAAAGCCAACGCATCTCTATGTACTTTAAATATATCGTCATCAGACTTATAATCCTTGAATTACTAGCACCTATTACTAGGATTGTAGATAAGCTCAGTTCAATCTTCCTAAATCTAGGTGGAGCTACAAATGACTGTATCTGCTAGTTGGTTGCGTGAGGATTTTTAATTGAACTGAATGTGTCTTCGATAAAGAAAATGTTAATATAAAGCTATAACTTTATTGTTTATATGACCTTGGGTAACGTACACGTTACAACAAATGAGCCTAAAATGATTGTGTGACACTACGGCTATTTACAAGTAACTATTTTATACAGTTACACCAGCATGTAATATAAAACATCGTAAAAAAAAGTGTCATCTTCATATTAAAGTAAAATGACACTCTGATATTGTAAGAATGTCACAGAAAATAATAGTATATAAAAATACAATAGGTTTCTCTACCTTTGAACTAGTCTTGCATGACAGAGAAATTGATAACTGATACTTCGATCTAGTGATACGGTGTAGGCTGAAATATTGCTAGAAATACTTTTCTCAATATTAAACAGGATGTAGTTATCTACAGAAATTGTTGATGACCACGAAGAAAATTCTAACAATAAGTAATAAATATTGTCGTATATATATCGTATCGACAAAGACTGTTCTGAAGTCAGTGTATACAGAGGGTTGAGTGCGTTATATTAAACAATTTTGAAAAAGCCCATCAACAACTCACTTGAAAACCACAACCGATACTGTGTTGCGGTAGAACTACATGTCTCAGAACTACATTTTGACATTGTTTGGTGTTTCACAGGCAGCGTGGTGCTACCGAAAATGGATCATTTTTGAGAAAGATATCTGACATGTCCTTAAGATGTGTTGAGATGGGTGACTTAGAATTCCAAGACGAGGATATTCCTTGTAGTTAATGACACTGGCAAACAAAGGAATATGGATCAACTTGAGAACCAGAACCATCCAGAAAGAGACCTGCAATAAGTCGTATCTCAGGCATGGTAAATAAAGGACTCCGTCTTGTAACAGGTGAGTTACAAAAATTAGTGGCAAAGGCCGACCACTTGTCTAAGGTAACAAATGGTACGAACATAAACAAGAAGTACTTTCGTCTGGAAACGAGGCCAACGGGGTATGGGTTCACCAAGATAAGGCTCCCAGTTGTACCTCTCGTTCAATCGTTGCATACTTCAAGCAGCTGGAGAATAAAACGAATATTCATACTATTCCATACGAAGACATATCAGTCAAGTCGTCGGGCGCAACTCCTATGGATATTTGTGTAACTGGAGTGTTAAAACTAGCGCTGTATTCGTACACTAGATCGATTATGGGAAGCAAGTAGGGAGGAGTGGTATGCTTTGGATAAGACACCGCTACGACAGAGCTTTTGGCAATGGAAACCACGCTCCAGGGATATTGTCAAGATGCACAGTTGTTAGATATAGCACGTGGAACATGGACTATAACGACATTATGCTCTAAAATCCTTTTATATTATAACACACTAAACCTCTGTATATTGACCTTACACACTTTCATTCAAACATACGTGAATATGTTTGAATCCTTAGTTTTGTCACGGGTTCAAGTACATACATATTTTTTCATTCACCGAAATTCGAAACATATACTACCTTACTTTAGACAGCAAAGCCCATATTATTATAAGCCGACACTATAACGTCGTGAACATGCTAGCTCCCACTTCGTCTCTATAACGTCGTGAACATGCTAGCTCCCATTTTGCCGAGTTAAAGTTCGAGAGAGTGAAGTTTTTTTTTCACACGCGATACATACTTCTGATGCTAAAAGTTTTGTTTTACTTTGTTTTGGTGAATATGTTTCAGCCAGACTTCCGAATTCTTTATATTTATTTAAGCGGTACTTCTTATCTTTGCATTTAGTTCAAAATGTTTACATGTAGGACTTAAAACTTGTCTTTACTTATACCAAAGAAATCTGTCAATCTTATTACAGCGTAATAAAAATTTTATATAGTGAAGTGAAAACAAACTTAAGTGAAAAGAGACTCCGGGACTGTTTTTTTTTTTTACTTATTAGTATTTCACTTAAATATTTTATATTAGTAATTAAGATTAAATAATATTACTAGTTCACAGTTTCCTTAAGAGATTGACTAAATAATTGTAAGTTTCTGATTGGGTCTTTGGTGTTCATACTCTTGATGGGGAGCTTGTACTTTTTTAGTAGTTCTATGGTTAAACCACTACTACACATTTTAACCTGGAGTCCCGGATTTTTTCTTTATGAGTTTTTTTTTAAGTATTTAGAATTAATTAACACAATATTTTCAAATACAAAGTACATATAATTCTGCCTTTACTTATTATATAGGGCATCCAGGGATTTTCACCACAACCGGAGTGTTTCTACATCATGATTGGTTCTAGCCCTGTGACGTGTCTTCAGCACGTGCAGATACGACTTTGGTGTGCTTGTGGTAACAGGGTGATAATTCTTAACAGTAGGTGAGAGATGATAATCTAAAATGTCTTAGAGCTACATTGGGATTTTGTAAGTGTACTACCTTAAGGACTACATATTTGAGTCGCATGATTGCCCTTCTGTTTAGGCTTTTAGAACCTATGAGACTTCATATCAAACACATTTTAGTAACAACACTATTTTATAGCCATTTGATTAGCAGCAGCGAGATAAATCAGTCCAACCAGATGGATATTACAGTATGTCACCTACTAGACCTTTATACGACATTATGTATTATCGCTTATGTTTACAAAATTGATATCTTCAAAATTAGCTCGATAATTTTTCAAAACTAGACACGCAAGTATTCCTTCAGTGATAAAAAAAATAAAGAAAAAATTACCACTGTAAGCTCCCGCTTAATTTCACACGAGGCCGAGCGCGACTCAATGGTTAGCGTGCCAGACCGAGAAACTAAAGGTCATTGGTTCACGTCCCGTTATCGTCAAAGAAAATTTATAACAATGCGCTCCGCACCTTGGGAACAGCTAACTAAGACACCTCTCGTGTAGCTTTGTGGGAAATCCAACAAACGAGCAAACAGGTCACACGTCGACTAAAAATTGTTTACAAACTCTCGTGCCATTTATCCGAGAAAAACAAAATAACACTATCGAAACAGTCTTTCTTGTTTATAACTTAGATATATTTAGATTACGGGTTGTAATTGACACAACTCATAATGCATTTCTGAGGTAACCACGTCAAACGTTTCGAATTTGTTACACTAAAAACTTACGAAATCACGGTTATTTCATGTGTTATAAACATAATTATTTCATAACGTGCATGCAAGTCGGCTAAGATAGTTTTTAATTAGAAATATAAATTTTTTTAGCTGTAACTTCTCTAATAATTTGTAATAAAGTTCATCTGGATTTCTACTAAATTATTTGTTTGTTTATTTTGAATTTCCCGCAAATATACTGAAGGGCTATCTGCACTAGCTGTCCCTAATTTTAGAGTAATAGACTAGAGCGAAGGCGAGCTAGTCAACATCACCCACCACCATCCCTGGGCTACTCTATACCAATGAATACTGAGATTGACCGTTACGTTATAACGCCCCCACGACTGAAAGGACGGGGATAAGTTTCGATACCGGGACACTCAGATTGCGAGTAGAGTGCCCTAATAACCAAGCCATACCAGGCCTTGATACTAAATGAAGAAGCTATAATGGCTGACTGGGTTTAACAGTTTTTCTATTTGTTACTGGAGTGACATATTTCTTGTGTTCTGTACAATTTGATCAGTTTGTATAACGCTTACTTTCGACAGTATTTGGGTAAAGACATCTAATTCCATTATGAATAGGATGACCAAAAACATGTACGTCATACATTAATGTACATTCACAATTACCACTTTTAGTGATATCATACACAATAGTGTAATGCACAGGCGTTGTTTGGCACATTGATGTCGTTCTTTCGGATATTCGTGAAAAGCGAGGGCTGTCTGCGCTAATCGTGTCTAATTTAGAACTTTTAGGCTAGAGGAAAGGGAGTTAGTCTACAGTACCCATGGCAAGTCTTGAGATGCTCTTGTGTGATCAAATAGTGGAATTTGACCGTTCTTATTATAACGTTCTCACGGCTCAAAAGAGAACCATGGTCCCTCGAATTCATAATATCGACGCTAACTACGAGGCCATTTTCAGTTCACTGAGACATTTTGTGTTGGGCCGAGCGTGAACCAATAGTTAGCGTAGCGGACTATGGAGCTGATGTTCTGTGTTTTGCGTCCCGTTAGAGTCAAACACGCAAAATAAATAGCGCTCCACATTTTGGGCTGCAGGTGCGTGATAAAAGTGACAATCTAATCCCATTACTCTGTCTGGCAAGAATAGTTTAAAAGTTGGCGATGGGTGGTGTTGGCCTTCGCTATTTTCTATCATTTCAAAAGAGGGACGGCTAGTGCAGATAGCCCTTGTATAGCTTTGCGCGAAATCCGAAAACCTTTTCATAATTGAATGTTTTTTTCTTAGGTGTCGCATGAAGCTAGTTTACTTCAGTAAGAACATTGGATTAAAAGAAAAATATCAAATTTTCACGATTATGCAATTTATTATAACCTAAACAAATTTCTGAGAACAGTGAAATCGTATTGAAAATCAGCTCTATGACTTATAGTGTCTACAAAGCCCAAATGTCATGCCCGGGTTTATTTGTGGATAATGACCACTATAAACAATTTAATTAATTTGAGAAAAAATCTTAAGTTGCAATATGTGGAAATACGATTTTTCGTTTTAGATAAAGCAACGATAAGATATACTGAGGAAAGCCACCAATTTTAATTTTTCGGACTAGTGTATGGGATTTATGTACAGCTATTGCTGTATAGTAAAGGAATAATACGCAAGAAGCCCTTTTTTTTCCAGAACGTTGGACACAGTGGACCAGTTCCAGATCTCCACCAATCTTCTGGACTATATTTCGATGCTAGTGCTGGGAGAGCACGGTGTGTGGATGGCAATCAAAGGCTCTTCCGTCCTTCAGTTGTGGGATCCTACATCCCTTGTATGTAGGCTGCTGTATGACGTCAGAGAAAACATGTATCCCAAATCACCCAAAAAGGTTATAAGTTAAGATATACGTATGTAGACAGTTACATAATAACTAAGGATTAACAGAGTGATGTGTGTACATAAGGGATTTACACGCAAACAAACGGTGAAATATTCATGCGAACGCTAAGAGGAGAGTCAGGCACATCAAGATGTACAGAAACAAGCAAATCAAATATGTAGCCTCCAGTAGGTATGTCTGCGGGGTTACAACGCTAGAATCCGGGTTTCGATACCCGTGGTGGGCATAGCACGGATAGCCCATTGTGTAGCTTTGTGCTTAATTACAAACAAACAATCAATTATGTAAATATATTAGGAAAACAGTAATATAAGGACAGACAAGATAAACACTATATAAATAGTCCTACAGACAATCAGGCACAGTTGTCAGAAAGGCAGACGGATAACGATAGAGAACTGACAGTACAAGCAAATGGAAAGATAGATTTGTAGAAAAGTAGACTATTGGAGCGACTGATAGACATATTTGTAAATAGATGTATAAATAGACAGACAGATAGCAGACATACGATAAGTAATTCTAGTTTTCACTATTGAAATGAAAAGCACGAGAAGAAATTACTTTCTTTCACACTAAAATAATTAGTATTAGAGCTAATACTTGATCTGTAACTTTGTTTTCATAACAGAGAAAAACCTGTCCTCCCTGTTGTTTGCTTTCCTCGAGCTTGAATTTTATTTAACGTTCATTTTTAAAGACATCCAATATATCATGCAAATATTTTGTTAAGACAAGAGCTCATTCGAGTGTTTACTTACGATTATCAAGAGATTTGCGAAATGTGTTATTTTTCTTTCATTTCGCGCTTCTATTTTTGTTTCAGCATTTTGAGACCAAATTTACTCTACATGTAATAACATTAATAGATTACGTACCGCTATTTTGTGTATTGAACCCTTCAAGTTTGGTTTACTCATGTGAAAGATATAATATTTTAGTTACTCAGGTAATTAAAGTTCGTCAAAATCAAAGCAAATATATGTCGCATCTTTCGTCGTTACTTATTTTAGCTTTATTTCTTCCTTATTGAATTCTCTTCTGTTTGTTTCCTGTCTTATCTTCTCCAGTTCTTGATCTCTGTCTAACAGTTGGTCTCATATTCTCCCATTTGTTTTTTCTGTGCTCTGTATTTTATTTTTACCTTCTTCTGTCTCTTCTACTAACTTGATTTTATACACGTTGTTCTTTCTTTCTTTCAATTTCTAATTTTATCTAATACGTTTTTTTCACTTTTTCTCTCACCGTCCCCGGGTGAGACAGTGGTAAGTTTACGGAGCTATAACGCTAAAATCCGGGGTTCGATTCTCTGCGGTGTACACAGCAGATAGCTTTGTTCTAAAATACCAACTCTTTTTATGTTGAATCATGTATCTTTTCTTTCTTTTATAATTTTCTTTTCACTTGTATTTGTTTTCCAACATTATTCAAGTATCGTTCTGTTTGAAATAATTAATTTTTGTCTTTTCTATCCTTTTCCTTCCTGTTTTCATTCACCTTCTATATTTTCTTGGCGTTTATAATATTTAGAATTAGAGTTGACTCTGATGTAATGATAGTTAAGTGTAATCCAACACTGACAGGACACTAAGAACTGTTCATGAAGTTAGTGTGTCAACGAAACTGTACCAGACCTTGTTTAAAGAAATTATGTATCTAAGTGATTTACTAAGACGATAACACCATCTGTTCTTAACCATTTGCTTCATACGGAAAATATTTCACTTGTATCAAAATATAATATTGTATTTTCACAAACTCTCGGTCGAAACGCTATCTATATCATTAATTTAATAGTAGTTTTCAACAAATCTTGTATGTCCAGCCGACATGACGAGTTCTGGTATTGATCGAAAGAACATGTCGGCAGCGGCATGTAGTACAACTGGTGTGCGGTTGTAATACTATCATGTTTTTCTTACTGGAAACTCGTACAGGGCCAGTATTTTGTTTGAAGTTATGCACAAAGCTACACAATAAAGTATCTGTGCTCTGCTCACCACGGGCATCGAAACCCGGTTTCTTGCGTTGTAAGTCCGCAGACATACCGCTGTGCTATTGGGGGCCAGGGGCAGTAAAAAAAAGCTGTTAAAATTTTTACGGGTGTTATTGTGATGTAAAGACACATAACACACAATCCATGTTTTACCGGCTTAAAGCGTCGTCGACCATAAACATGCCAGTTGCAATATGTTCAACATTTTGAAAGGAGTTGATATTTTTGAGGGGAAAAACAAACAAACACTTTCATGTAAAACGTCTCCTCAGTAACTGAGAAAACTGATAATGAATTATTGTATGCATAGACACTCATTTTTATTGATTTTAATAAATAGCAATAAGAAGTTTTTGTAAAGTAGATTGTTTAAAAGATGCAAAATGAATGAATGTAACGTTTCACATACTTCTCGTTTCTCATTGTCGTCGAAGTGATAAAAAAATTGTGATACATTAATATTCTGACGGAAGTCTGCAGACAAACCGCTTTGCTACTGGGAGTCCTGATGGAAGTCATAGATATTAGTTAAACGTTAACGTACGAAGACAGAGGTGTTTGCTAGGACTGACTGAGTGGACCTATCAGCAGTATGTACATATATATACAGGGTTAGGCAATAACCGAACGACATTGCTGCAAGTCTTGAGAAATAAAATATATTTTCAACCGTTTTACATTGAAAACTAACCAATGCAAATTAAAATAATTATAAAAGGAGCATATACATTATTACCAGGAAAGTTAGATTTTAACCATTAATGTTATAGTTTAATATTGAATAAAATATTTGGGGCAAATTTATTTTTGCCTCACCCTGTATATATATATATATATATATATGTTTTCACAGGAAGAAAAAAATGGACTAAAGGCTGCTCGAATTACTTCACTTCTTCCATTGGAAGGAAGTTTACTCGTTGGAACAGGAGAGGGCACTTTGATCATTTTTGATGTTTCCAACCGTCTGTCTCGTAGCACTAGTGCAGCGAACTCTCCTTTTCCTGAACAAGCTTCTCCAAGTTGTGCCACTTCTGAACAGATTCAAGACAGAATACAGGTAGAAAGCAGAGATATTGAATAATAAATGTTTTAACAAAGAAGCACAAAGTTACACAGATTTAGATTTATTAAACGCATAAGCTCAATAAATATATTTATGTCTATATTTGTCATTACACGTCTTGTAAGACGTAAGGTGAATATTAAAGTTGTAAGCTTTCTTAAGGACTACACAAGTTTACGTACATTTATAATGAAACTTTCTTGAATATATCTAGCTTTACGTTAATGAAACTTTCAAAGGATGAGAAAAAATGTAACGATATATTATGTTGTTGTAAAAAAAAAAATACTCGTTTTTGTTGCTCTTACAGGAAGTTCTGGCTGAGCAGAAGAGAAATGAACACGGAGCTGAAGATAAAAATGCCACCATAACGCGAAAGAAGGACAGCAGCCGCTATACTGTCAACATTCCGACTCCTGCGGTGCTTTTGAACTGCTACCAGAGCACGATTCCATCAGAAATAGCAGCGTCATCTGAAGAACAAAACTCGGATGTTAAAGTTAAGTCACCTGGCTACGAGGGAAGTAGCACGAGCACCTCTAGTGGACAGCTGAGTACTGAAACTGTTGTACCTGTGACTTTTGTTGAATTCATAAACAAGAAGGGTGACAAAAGGGGGATACTACAGGTTAACGAAGGCTTCAATAAAATTGAAAATGATGATCTAGAAAACGCAACCCTCTCTGTAGGTCCTACTAGTATTTTGCAAAACATTTGTTATCAAAAAACTCCGATGAAAGATTTTGCAATTCAGAGCGTTAACGGTTCTTCAGTAAGCACTGTACCTTGCGTTGAAAGAAACGTTACATATATAAATAAACAAAATGGTCTTCTCGATCGTGAGAACGACCTTAAAAAATCTGAACAGCGAATTGTGAATCAAAGTATGTCAGATGACTACATTCAGAATTCGTTGAAAAATGAATGTTATTACAATACGAAAACATTTACTCTAGACGAGTGTATTGTGGAGAACAGAAATCTACCAGATGAAGAAATAAACTTTCACCGCACAGCTTGCGATGGGCGTTTCTTCTGTGCACCCGCCACCCAGGATTTCACCCCACATAATGTTGAAAACTTTGAACAGTCATATCCAAAACTATCAAACTCTCATGAAGCCAAAGAACCCCATAAACGTGATTTACATAGTATTAATGGACAGTTAAGCCATGTACAAAGTAAGGAAACCACATTGATAGAAAGAAGTCGACGCATTCATAGAGACTCGAGCAGTTGGTTAGCAGACAACGGTTTCATTAAGAAAAACAAACTTCACGATATCAGTGTTAACCCTGTTTTTCTTTTCGAGGCTCCATGTAACACTGGTATATTAGAAAGTGGTCTAAGTAGTGTGAAAAATTCAGTTTTCGGTGACAGAATTTTATCCAAAGCCGTAAAACCATCGACTCGGCCACCTTTGAGTTTACAGAACTCTTTGGACTATAACAAGAAACGTATCTGTCGATGTAATTCATTGGAAAACCTATCTGATATGAGAAAGAAGGTTATAATGAAAACTAAGAAGTTTACAGCTACTAGTTTTGATGACATACGCGGAGTATTGAGTGGAGACACGTTAAGTGCTTCTATATCCAGCGGTAGCTTTGATTTTGATGACATTTTTGTGAAGTACGCAGATGACGAGTGTCGAAAGTTATCTTTTGTTACCAAAACAATTGGAGAAGCTACTACAAAAACTGTTCTTGAAGATTGTAAAATAAATAAAACTCAAAATAAACAAACAGTCAGTAGTGAATATTCGAAAAGCATATCCACTTTAAACCCATCGAATTCACCAATTTCTGTTTATTCAGAACTTTCAGCTGATTCAAGTTTACCGCCACGTTTGGAATCCATGCTTCCAGATGTTCATCATCAGTTACCTCGTTGGTACAAAGATGGCCTAATAACAGAAAGCGATTCTGGCTCTCCTCTTAGTGTAAAAGACTCCTGCTCTAGTTGCTATATGAACACGAACCAGACTAGCAATACATCTAACTGGGTCAATGATGAAGAGTTGTCCACAACTACCGTGGAAAAAGACGGGTTTACACATCACACGCTACTCCTGTCGGATGGTTGTAACAGCAGCTCATTGAAGTGCAGCGAGACAGTCAGTAATATGTCTTTCAGTAGCAGTGAATTTCCGTACACGTATCAACTTATTCTGCAGGAAAGGATAAAGATTTCTGATAAACCCATCCGATGCTTGCTACAGACCACGTAAGTTCCAACATATCTAAACATGATAAATTCAGGGAATGAGAAAAAGTCTGAGAAGTTTAGGCATTCTAGGTAACAAATTCAGTGGTTAATGTTTTGAAAGAAATCAATTTATTAAGAGCTTAAACTCTTCTTGCTCAGAAGTTTGTCAATTTAATGGTTAATGAATACGTGTCCTTGTTTTTACATATCTTTCTTACTTGCTCTGATACTCCCTGTAGTCCCTTTCTCAAAGATTTCTTTAAGACTTTTTCTCATTGCATTTATATATTTATATTTCTTCGAAAATTTGTTATACCTCAATCAGTATAGACTGTTGGTATGATGATTTGTTCTGTAACATTGACAGATAGAATGTTCTTCAATTTTTCCCGCTCTCGTACAAATAGAGTTCAAGTATCAGTTTCAACTATTGCATTTCGTTTTGATTCAACAGAACGAAGAACATTTTTTTTATTATATATCCTTTTCAGGGAAAACAAAAACGTTTTAAATTCATCAAAGAAGGTAAATTTTCGATTTCTTTCAGTTCTTTCTGATTTCAAGAAAACTGAAAGGGCAGCTGACTGGATATAATTATAATCAGCTTTAGGGTTAACGTACAAATCACCAAGCCCTGATACCTAATGTATCTTCTTATAGAGTTTTTTTGCAGCTTTTACAGTGTAACTCAACAGACTAATAGAATATGTGTTACCTGTGCTTAAACGCAAATACAAATTTACAGTTTTAATAGAAATTACTAAAAATATTTAGATATTTAGTTTAACTATGATGTTAAGTTTACATCATAATACGTGCAATGTTTTGTGAAATGTAAGGGGGTAAATGCTCCTCTTGCCCCTTCCTGCGGGCACCCAAGGAGAAGTGTAATATGGGGTTGCTGTGAATATTTGTATCACTCCCCCAGAGAAGAAAGCCTGTCTGTGTAACCACCCTTCACGCCTATAGTTTTTCACCAATCTCGACAAACCTGAGATGTATTTTAGGGCCTTTTGGGGAGTTACATAGCGGTCGACGTTCGGATCTGCCCCGTATGTAATGCCCCTTATGTCTTTCTCGTGTGTTGATAGGGTACATCTGCTAGTGAAATACATACGTATTTTACTTTTATACCCACTATATTTGTTGTCTTAATCGTGTTTCTTGATCTATCGCCCTTCCTCTTAGGCATTTTCTCTCTATTTTTATCCATTCATATGCTGAGCCTATTCTTGGTACAAACATTTTTTGTTGATTTCATTTAGCTTCTCTTTATTTGTTTCATTTTTTTTCTAATTTTAATTTAACTTTTGTTTGATGAGGCTATATTTTTATTTTCTTTTTTCGTGTTTTTTTATTAGTCTTTTTTTGAGGAATTTGTTTTTTGTTGTAACACTCAGCAGAGTAACTCTTTTCAGGACTAATTCTAGCCCTATGATAGATAGCCCTATCAGCATTTTTCTATAGCATCTTTTGTTCGTTTGTTTGTAATTCAAGCAAAAAGCTACACACTGGGCTATCTGTGCTCTGTCCACCGCGGGTATCGAAACCCAGTTTCTAGCGTTGTAAGTCCGCAGACATACCGCTATGCCACTTTGGGGCTTTTTTATAGCATCATCACGACATAGTTGACTTTGGACGATATACCGTCCTCCGTGATAGCTCTAATGGTTATCACTTTGATATGTGAAAAATCCCCAACAGCCAAGATTCAGGCCACAATAAGCTCTAACCTTTTATCTGTGCAGGACATAATACGCTCTAACCTCTTGCCCATTCTGGCCACAATAAGCTTATATAACTATTCAATGTGAAGAGTTTTAACATTATCCGCCAACCGTCTTTCGTTCTATAAAGCTCCCCATCTCTTTTTGTGTGTGTTTCTACATCTTTTGTGAAGATATTTATTCTGTAGAGGAACGTAATCTTTCTGTACGTGATGTTCCAGATCCAATCAAATTCCTGCAAACCTAATTTTTTTGACAACACCATTTCTAAATCTTCTTTTGCACTTTCCTCAATCTTAGATAGACTGTTGGGTTATTCCTCTTTAAAGTCGTATTACAAGCTTCGACCTATGTCTGAGCACAATTCTATGCAACTTCTTCCTCGACCATTCCAGATCTCTCGATTATACATTTATGTAAAATCAAACTACTATACTATATCTTATACCAGATCCAGACTTCTCTGACAGACCTTTTATTTAACTTGTATTCAGTTTTGCTCATGCATAAATTCATACATTATGTACCATATATTTTGTTGAAGATCATATTCCTTCGCTTGACTGCTCTGACACCTTTGGTGTAACACACCATTTTGTCATTTAGTCCAACATTTTCATGTCTCAGTTGTAAGTAGAAACTCAGACCCTTTTCAGTCGTTACTAATGTTCATAAATCTACTTTACTACAAACCTGTATGTTGAAACAAAGTAAGAAAACAGTTGCTGTTCAGAAAGATCCATCTCATGATTCTATGTTTTCTCTTAAAATTAGCGATTTTTTGTTCTACTCCGCTTTCATGGAAATTAGTGGTTCACCATACGGTTTTTTGGAACTCTTATTTCAATAATTGTTTTATTTTATATGTTCCAGGTTGATTTAACTTCTTGTGTCCCATTTTAGTTTCTCATAACTTCTTATTTCCATTTCCTCATACTTTCTCTTAAGGATTGTACTTCCGGTAGGCCTTATCGATCTATGCCTTGTTAAGAATTCTAGTCCGTATTCTACCCTCCTGTATATTTTTATATTAGTATAGCTCATTCCCTGATTGGACTGTTTTACAGACTTTCTTTTGCACATTTCCTTCAAAGTTCTGCAGTTGTAAATTTATTGTTTTACGAGTCTTCTTTCTAGCACCCCCCATGTCGAGACTTGTTTTTCATCTTCAGTTAATTTTATACATAGGTGTACTTGTTACTCATCCCATCTCCATTTTCTTTAGTTTTTTATTTTCCCCCTCTCGTTCGTGACTTGAAGAAAGTGCCAAACTACCTCAAACTCGCCAGGCTCTGATCTTAAGTACTACCGATAATATTATTTAATTCGAAGCATTTTTTCTTTGGAAGAAGAAGTGACGTCTCTTTATTTGAACATTCCAGACAATCCCGAATACTCGGGAAGTTTACACACTTGTGTGTGTGTGAATGTAATTGTGTGCGGGTAAGTGTAAGCCATTTTACCATTCTAGGTTATCCTGTTGGTGCTCATTTCTTTCAATGTCTCTGAAGACTTCAGCATTTGTGTTCAGCTATGTGCTTCATCAAACCCTGCATTTTTTCTTTATTTTATTTCATCCGCTCGTATGTTTTGTTCTTCATCGTCCTGATTAGATTGTAGAGTGTATATTCCTTTTATATTATTCACGGGATTTCTTCTCTTTGGAGATGCTAAGGAGATGGTTTTACACCAAGTAGTACGAAATAAAAGCTGAAACCGCATAAAAGTTATCCAGATGATGGATTTATTGCAAAAGCCCCTGAGAACTTCAAGAAAAGTTTGTTTTTCTAAGAACATCCGTTTGAAAAAAAAAAATCCATTTAAACAAAGCAAATTACATTCGCTACTCATTCTCCTGCTTCACGTACTTTTTTCATGCTGCCTGTTTGTATCATAACTACTTGACGAATTGTTCGAATATTTATGGTTTGAGTGAGGTTGTAAAGCCCCCATATGTACGAAGTCATGCAATCAAAGTATGTAAACGAGAATAGTAACACTCTTTGTTAGTTTTTCTTCTTTAAGTTAATCTATAGTTTACAGTCTGTAAAGTTGAATGGTGATAACGTAATAGACGTCATCATTGTGGTGTTCACTGAAATACAAGATTTAATCGAGTGCTCACACGTCAATTATAGAATGTTATGAGTCACCTCTTCGCATTTTTGTTCTCTTCTTATTAATACTCTATTTCTTGGTAATAACTGAATATCAGTAAAACACGTAGGGAGGAATAAGTATATCACAAGATAGTAAAATAGTGGAAGTGACTGGCGAAGCTCACGTGATTTAATACAGGAAATTACGCCACTATTTACTTTGTTTTAAGCGAAATACAAAATAAATTCGTGGAGTTTTGTTACCTTTAGTTTTTTTTTCTATCTAATATATGAGGAAAACGACATGAATGATTCACAGGTTGTTGGTTTTTAAATGTTTCCATTACTTGTATCTGCTAGACACATTTATGGAGCACAATTTGAGAAACGATGTTCAGATCCGCTGAGTGTATCGTATTACATTTCTTTTCCATGTACGTTATTATTGAAGATCAGTAGTTCTGATGAAAACAGCTAAAGTAAACAGTTTGGGAAATTTGATCATTTTGCACAAAAGCCTGTGTCGTGGATGCTACATGTACCAATTCTCAGTTTTCGTAATTTATTTTATCTATAAATATCGCGAAAAATTAAGCGAAGTGTTATTGTTATAAACACTTATTTTCTAGAAGCATCACATTTCGAAAATTAATCATATTTTATTTGGTTGAGTAATGAAAGAAATATAGATTTATGAATTATGCAGATGTGAGGGTGAAGCGGCTATAATAAGTTGTGCTGGTTGCTGTGGTGACGACGAAGCCGTGTTGAAGTGGACAAAAGAAGGAAAAGAAGTAAGCTCGTGCTAGAACGTTAAGTACTTAGAAGAGTAAATGTAAAACTATTTTATTTTGTTAAACTTTCGATCTGAACTAAATATTAAACCAATTATTATTATTATTATCTATTTTGTAATACGAATGGAAAGAAAGTCCAATATTTTCAAAACGAATCAAAAAATGATTAGCATCGATTATCAGAAAAAATTTAAAAGCCTTAGTCTGTAGTTTTTCTTCTCGAATATTGAAAATATGATATATTTAATGTCTGTTTTTCCAACCAAAACTGAGCCCGCGTAAATGTTGTGTTTTGAAGAATTGCCAGTAGTTTAAGTGATGACGTCATTGGTTAACGAAAATGTGGAGATTTCTCATCATTTTTGTGTTTTCTCTATGACACATGAAGGTGTAATACAAACAAATTTGTCTTCTTTCGTAAAAACTTGACTCGTTTGTTTTTTCTTGAAAGTAAAAAAAAAAAGAAAACTTAAACACTAAACATATTCTTTAGTTCAGAGACGGAATCAGACTGTAGTCTTTTTTTTTACTGACTGACAAACATTAACAGTAATACGGAATAAGGCTGTAGTCTTTTTTACTGACTGACAAACATTAACAGTAATACGGAATCAGGCTGTAGTCTTTTTTTTACTGACTGACAAACATTAACAGTAATACGGAATAAGGCTGTAGTCTTTTTTTTACTGACTAACAAACATTAACAGTAATACGGAATAAGGCTGTAGTCTTTTTTACTGACT
>NW_013667012.1:0-7852 GCF_000517525.1 Limulus polyphemus | reverse complement strand
TTTTTACTGACTTACAAACATTAATAGTAATACGGAATGAAACTGTAGTTTTTTTTTACTGACTGACAAACATTAACAGTAATACGGAATCAGGCTGTAGTCTTTTTTACTGACTTACAAACATTAATAGTAATACGGAATGAAACTGTAGTTTTTTTTTACTGACTGACAAATATTAACGGTGATATAGTTGGGCAGAAAGACTTGTATTCGCGCCAAAGAAACTAAGCTTTCACAGCTGCAGAAAAACTGCACTTTTGTAAATTTAATTTCTTTGAATCTTCATTCAAAGATACACAAGGGCTATGTGTGCTAATAATTCCTTATACACTAGAGGAAAGGCAGTTGGTCAACAGCATCTACCGCCAACATTTGGGCTATTTTAATCGTTATTCTTATAACACACATAATGCCCCAATGTGCAGTTTTGCGGCTACGGGACGCAAGCCGTGGGCTAACGGCTTTAGAGTCTGGCACGCTAATCAGTACGCTTCACACTGATCATTTTTTGACAGTTACTTTAACAGTAAATATCAAACACAATTGACATTTTAGGTTATATGTATGTTTACATTCATGCATTCCTATTTCTCATTAAAAATATTATTTTATTAAACAGAAGTTATGGACCAACGATCCAATTATTGAAGTCTGTCCTTATACTAACACCATCAAACCATCGCAGTACGCACGATCACGCATGCCCAGACGCTCATCACTTAATACGAGTACTCTGATGGTATTAAGTAACACCACTGAAATGGAGTCTTTTTTAGCCTCTGGCCGTGTGGGTTGGTGTTCTATGTCATCTTCTGCATCTAGCACTTCAAGTGTTATGAGTAGTAGTTTTGCCAAAGTACAGAACATCTTTTCTAGAGTTCAGGAAAACAGCTGAAGTAAACTGATATAAAGACAGAAATTATTTTGCCTAAATAACCAGTGATCTTGAAAGATCTTCAACGTACTGACTCTTCAAAAACAACAAGAGACCCAACAGGATCCTTATAGTTCTAACGTTTGGCAGTAGTAGCCAGATAAACTCTTCAAAATATTAAACTTTTCCGTGATTTAAAAAATATTACTTTTAATTACTTCACTTCTCTCGAAATATTTTACTGGGAAAATTTCTATTTATGTACACGTATTGTGTGATTGTGTACCCTGTACTTGGAGACTAAAAGTGCCAAACCTATATCTATGTGTATTATAATATCAGTAATCAATTGAAGATAATTTCCTGTCACCCTATTATGAACGCATATATTTGTTCTTTATAGTTGTGTATGTGTTTGAGATTAGAAGTTAAAAAAAAAGTGTTTTGTAAATTGTCCTCCAGAATATGTATGATACTGTCAGGTTTCACGTATGAGTATTGTTGAGTAATATGTATGACAGTAACTGTCAGGTTTCACGTATGAGTATTGTTGAGTAATATGTATGACAGTAACTCTCAGGTTTCACGTATGAGTATTGTTGAGTAATATGTATGACAGTAACTCTCAGGTTTCACGTATGAGTATTGTTGAGTAATATGTATGACAGTAACTGTCAGGTTTCACGTATGAGTATTGTTGAGGAAGAGATATTTCTATAAAAAGTATGTTCTAAAGTTCCTTGATCTTTTGATGGTACATATTCATGATCAGAATGGAAAATGCATGAATTATTAACAAGCTATATAGAAGAGAAAGAAATATCAGAAAATTCGAATCCAATGTTCAGGGTGTTTCAAAAGTTAGACATATTTTTTATTATTTCTCATGAAATGGTTTGTTATATCCCCGAAGAAAAAAGTATTTCCTTTGGTTTGAATAAATGCACGACACCCGGTGAATGAGATTGTTTAACAGGTTCTTCTGAAAAAAAAAATACTGCAATGTCCGAGCAGTATCACTTCATTAATTTTAACGCTAACAGTTGTTTTTTTTAATACTAAGGTCATGCTCTTTATTTTGAGCAAATGTGCTGTATTTACATTCCAAGTATTGGAAAAAAATCGATAAATGAGTGTTTAAGTTCGCACAATTACCCTCCTCAGCTCATGCAGAAAAGATGTTTAAGAAAGGTTCAATATTATAAGAAGCAAAACATTTTAAATAATGGCATGTAATGTTTCACGTCTTAATACAACAGAAGTACAAATTAATTAACCTGAGACGTTTCAAATGTTCTGAGTCAACGGAAATAAACATATGTATGAAAAAAATGTTCAGCTTACAATATTTAATTGTATTAAACATTCAGAAAAGTATTTTTGTTTGAGTTAGACACTCAAACCCACACAAATGCTATTTGCGCTAGTCGTTCCTTCTTTAGACGTTATAGACTAAAAGAAATATAGCTGGTCAGTAACACTCACAGCCAATTCTTGAAGTACTATAATCGAATAATGGGATTAAACTGTCATTCTTATTACGCACCCACAGTCCCAAAGTGCGGAGGGCGATTTATTTGTTTTTTCAGTGCAAACTCCTCATATTCAGAGTCTAGTACCCTAACCACTAGGCCGGTTCTATCTCATTAGTTGAACTAAGTTGAAACGACATTGTAAATAGAGGAAGTGAGTAACCGCATTTCAAGACGTTTTAGTGATTATAATATATAAAAAGGACGTTTTTAGGGTTACAGCAAGAATTTATCGGCTTTCTCTTATTTGTTGAAAACTGGATTAGACATACCAACGATTGGTAATATTTGTTTACAAAGAGCTGGTTTCTAAAAGTGTTTCTGTCAATACTTAAGTTTAAGTGTTACGATAATGTGTTGATATATGTGTTAGGAAATGAGAAGAGGAAAAGGCACTGACGAACTAGTATGTCCTGGCCAATTTTAAGTCTCCTTTTGTTGAATAACGTGTCAAAAACTATCAAGTAAATGGGCAAAAGTTGTTTATAAAAGATATTGATGTATAGATATTTCAAGTCATCGGGGGTGAGAAGTTAAAATGTATACCATGAAGGGCCGAGTGGTTAGCTTGCCGTTATCGCCAACAAAGAAGTGAAAGACGCACGTTCTGAATTTTGGGTCCAATGAGTAAATCATAAGAGTGATTGTCAAATTCCACTATTGGGAATGATAAGAGTAGCTAGTTAAGACTTTACGATAGGTACTGTCGACAAGCTGAATTCTCTCTAGTCTATAATTTCAAAACCTGGCACAGATATCCCTCATGTAGCTTTGCGCTAAATCCAACAAACAAATAGACTAATCAGCCCCCCCCCCCCCCAGTGGCACAGCGGTACATCTGCGAATTTACAACACTAGAAACAGGGTAACTTTGTGCTTAACTTCAAAAAAAAAACGATCTGATCGTATCCTAAATGTATGATGTAGATAACTGCTTTCCTTGTTACGTGAAACGTGATCTCGGTTATAGCGTATAGAAACAATGATTGAAAAAAATATATATATATTTAATATTTTTTAAAATAGAAATATTGTCAAATGGTCGAAAAACGAAAGATTAAAATTACTATTTTTGGTATAAAACCCTTTTATTTTGTAATCATAATAGGTAAACAAGACAATATTATTTATAATATTTAAGATCAGTGGAACGAGCGTATTTAATAAATAAAGGTAAATATTATATTGTCAAATTCCTTACAACCAAAGTAACTTTTAGCATGTTGAACACCATTTAGTTTTTCATAGTGTTAATATCACAGTGATGAAAAGTTATGTTTTATTGTTAGATGGCGCTAATTAATAAAAGTCTTTGGCGGTATGAAATGAATATAAAAAAGCGTTATTATTGAAGCTTTAAATTGACACAAGGCTTTAAATTTTCATTCAGTCTCTTATTCTCTTACGGCTTTATTTTTATTAGTAATACATCTAAAACCTTTTTCGTTTTTATTTTACAAAACACTGGGTCAATATCAAAATATTCCAACTTGTTTAAAAACATTTTTAATGCGTCATAAATTAGTTATGAGAAATAATATTTCAAACTGTTCATAAAAATGTATTACACAGGCCTGCGAATTTAAACTTCATAAAAATTGTTTTGATTTTAATAATGGATTTTTCATAATTCAGCTACGCAGATTTCGAAAATAATATTCATATTTTTCTATCATGTAAGGTTTTTTTTACAAATTTTGGAGAAAAATACGTACTTAGATCAAAACATTATTTCGTTTACCACAATGAATATTTTTTATCATTATGTTATTGAACAAAAATATAAACAAACTGAAGAAAAGCGAAGAAAATTTATGTAAACGAATATGCATCCTCATTTATCCTGATTTGTGTGTGTGTGTGAAATCTACGTCTTTTACTCTGAAAACTGCGTGTTGTGGTCTTTATTTTATGTATTGTGTCTGGAGCATCTCGTTTCAATGACCAGCGGTAATCAGCCATCATGCTGATGTTCCACCCTCCTTGATACCTCCTCTCCATTTCCCTGATGTCTTGATGAAACCTTTCCAGACGTTTCAGGTTGAAAACAATCCCTATCATAATTTCTATTGACATCAGATTCAGAATCAGATGAAACTGTATCAAGAATCTCCGGTGGAGTAGGTACATGTACATCAGGTCTATGATTAACAGGTCTTATAACAGATTGAAGGTTCGGATGAAAAATTTCCTTTTTATTTCGAGTGTTGTGGCCTTGCACGTTACGTGAGCAAAAATAACAGCCATCTCCATGGTTTCTAGGATCACGCCAGACCATTGTAATTCCAAAAGACAAAGATTTTTTCTTACCTTCAGTCCATTGTCTCAACTCTTGATGCAAACGGTGCAAACTTTATGCGGAGCCCATGATTTGCCCTGGGTCATTTACACAACCTCTTGTTGCCATAGCAACGTATAAGTAATATTGAAAATAAAAAAATAATGTCAAAGTGCACGCACAAACAAATACTATCCAGAAATAGCACGTCATACGGCCTGTTAACCGTTTATATACTAGCGGAATATTTCTCGTGGGTTCTAGAACGATCGATAAGAATCTCACGTCGCGATTGGTTTAGATAAATCTACAGTCAGTGGTTGTCAACATTTTAAACATAACAAAATGTGACCCAATTTCAATGAAGATGATTCACTTGTGTAAAAGTACATATCACGTTTTGTGAAAAACCTGTACGTGATGAAGAAATATTGATATCATTTTCGGATTCAGCGTACAGGAATTACTGTAGAACATGTACAAATTTCAAGACAATAAAACCATCGCATGCCTGTGTTATTAGATAGAACTCTTCTGGATAATAAGACAATAACTGTAGACTACTAGATAAAACAACAACATTCTATCAGAACCTAAATCTATTGTTTTTGACGATAATTGTTTCTATCAACACTTCTAAGACAACACGAGCTTGATGAAATGTTTTCATTTTTTATGAGTAAAATGATTTTTTGAATCAACTCAGCGTTTTACCGCGTATTTCTTAAACCATATACATAGTAAAACTAGGAGTTTATTCGAAATCTTATTTTCAACAATAATCTATATTCATATGTGATTTAGACTTTCCAAACATCTACGTCAGAAGTTTTTGAAAATATTTTTTTATTTTGTTCTTATGCAAAATTTCAATCCTGGAAACATTGTTGGTGACGTTTAGCATATATATGTATGCATGTATGTGTGTGTGTGTGTGTGTATGCTATTCCTACAGTTAGCGAGCACACTTTTTCTGAATTATATACACGCAAAGAAAAACGAGGAAAAAAATCCCTGCAGTAATCGTTTGCCATTTTTTTTTACAGTAAGTTTTGCCAATTACCAGCTTAACATGGCATATTTGATTAATGTTTGCTAGGAAGATCTGTTTTAATAGAATCTTTGGATTAACTAATATAGATAACTTAGAAATAGCACATCTTACTTTATAATGTGACCATTAATCATTGAAATAACTAACAACTTGTATGCTGTTAAGATTAGCAAATGGGTTAATCTTCAAAGTAATATCTGTTCAAAAGTATTTGAAACTATGATAGAACTGAATTTCTCATTTCAAAATTGAAAAAGGAGAAGGTTCCTAATGACGTTTCATGGTTTTAAATGTTTTACTTCGATGTTCTGGAAACGATGTGTAAAAGAATCGTTAATTTCGTTGATGCCTTTGTGAATGTGTGTAATATTCAAGTATAACTTCTTAAATAAACTGCCCAAAAAAGGATTTCCGTTAGTGTTTTTTGTAGATTTTAAGATCTATGACTAACAAATTACGTACTTATATTTTTTACCTTTTATTTTTGGCAAATTTAGAGAGAGAGTTGCCATGAAAACAAGTATCTATAGTATGTCTATGAAAATAAGTTTGTTGGGATGTAATTACAGTTTTACTTGTATAAATTAACATTACTTTTTTAATGTTAATCCCATTGTTTGTTCACTTAATACGGCTCGATTGATTTTTTTCTCGAAAACGAAGACATTAAGAATTGAAAACAGAAGGTTTACGGTGAAGGCAAATAAAGAATTTCCTGATCAGTTTTTCTTTGCATACTTTCCTTCCCCCCAGTGGCAGAGCGGTATGTCTGTGGACTACAACACTAGAAACTGGGTTTTGATACTGGTGGTGGCCAGCTCACAGATAGCCCTTTATGTACCTACAAAGAAACAATGCATACTTTCCATAAGAAGTTGCGTTGTTGTGAAAATTACGGCTATCTTTGATTTTACTGTACTTCTCAAGAAAAAAAAGTTAATATAAGGGCTTCAAATAGATGACATTTCATTCAAAATTCTTCAGTGTCGAAAGTTATTACTGATATTTTTCAAACTTATGCCGTCTTTAACTTTGTTTTCATTTCGGATAAGAGGAATTTTATTTTTTAAAGCTTTTAAAGAAATATAACATTCTTCATTAAAGTTTTAATGCTTCTTTCTTGAGTTTTTCTAAGAACAAAAAATAATCAAAGATTTCACACTTAATTTTGCTTTAAAATGCTCACTTTTTGGGGTGACTGAAAAAAATATTTTTTTTTTAAATTTTCATATTTTACAAACATTTCGTAATAATTTTATTTTCATATTATTGGAGTAGAGAGATGCACTCGATATATACTTTTGAAATTGGAACTCTATTCACGAAAACTGCTAATATTTGAGCCTTGATTTGTTTTGAAAATTCCTGCTATCTTCGATTTTAATATATTTGTCAAGAAAAGTAAATTAATGTAAGAGCATCAAAAAGAGATAAATTTCGTTCGAAACTCCTAAATCTCGAGTGTTATTACGGATCTTTTTCAAACTAAGTCCGTCTTTAACTTTGTTTTTATTAGGGATAATAGTAATTTATTTTCTTTAATTTTCGAATGAATATAATATTTTTCTTTAAAATTGAAATGCTTCTTTCTTGAGTGTTTCTAAGAAATAAATATAACCGAAGACTTCACATTCAATTTTGCTTTAAAATGCGCACTTTTAAGCGTGATTAAAAACAAACTTTTTTCCACAAAAAATACGAAGGCTTTACACTTGGTATTTTGCAAAAAATTCTTTAATTTTTTTTTCATATTATTGGAGTAGAAATATGCACTAGAGGGATCAATGAGATCTTTGTATTGAAATATGAGGTAAAACAATCTTATTCAAAATTTGGGAAAAAACATTGGGTATAGCCTTGGTCTTTCGTTAAAAATATGATTTTTTAAAATTGGAAAAAGTGCTGTTTTAACGGAAAATTAATATACAAATATTGGATACAGTTTATTTCGTCGGGAAACACAAAATTGAGACATTATAGCATGAACGAAAACAATTATGTCCCATGAAAATCTAAAAAAATTGAACTTTCGCTAACACAGAATAAAGAGAATCGAAAAGGTGGAGTTCATTTTATAAGAAGACGTCAGGGCCTTTTAAATGTTTGGATTTTGT
>NW_013667011.1:287495-288943 GCF_000517525.1 Limulus polyphemus | reverse complement strand
GTTATAGCGTTTGTTTTAGCGCGAATGTTGAAATCAAGTGTATCGTGAAGTTATATTCAGAAAGAATAAACAAGTTTTATTAAGTAAGGACTTGTGTCGTTATAGTTTCGTCGGAACGAAGTTACGGAAAGTTAATTAACAAACGGAGACGTAACAATATGTATGTTGATCACTCGAGACAGCAATGTATGGTTTATCATTTTCTATAGTTAAAGCTAGTGAATGATTTATTGTTATTGGTAAGGATATAATCTTATACAGTTTAAACATTCTGTCAGTTGCTTTTAACGGTATTCCTATAAACTAGTGGCGTAGCAAGGGTTTCAGCACCTGGGGCAAAGACACTTTTGGTGCCCCCACCTCTGAAATGTTTTGATTATTTGTTTTGTGACTTATTACCCACTTAATGACAATAACATAAAGAATTAATTCCCGCCTTACACTGGCCTAAAATAAAGTCACAATATAACATATCACGATATAACAACAGTAAACCTGGAACTAATAAAGTATAGCCCACTAGGTGTACTTACATAATTTGTAAACCATTTTCATATTTATGTCATCCAGTATTGTTCAAAGACACATAACTAAAGTAACCTTTCAAGCATACAGAATGAATTTCTGTTATATATTCCTAGTTTTGAAACTTATGTTTTATATGAGAAGCCAATCACTTTTGGTGTACATGGATTATAAAACAGATTGATAAAATACCACTTAAGTTTACAAATAACAAAATTTAGTAGTTTACAAAACTGTACATATACTTAACTAGATCTTGTACCGGTAGCATTCTGGTATTCATGGTTACATTATATGAACCTTTCATGCTTTTGCAGCTTCAAATGCATCTATTAAACTATCAAAATTTAAGGTATTAATACGTCTTTTTGAGTCATTGAGGTTCTCATGTATGTAAGAATTAATTTCAGCTTGCTGAAGGCCCTTTCACAACTAGCAATAGAAACCCCATTTGTTAACAAAATCTGCGATGCAGTTCTTAAATTTAGGAAAACATTTTCACCATATCAAATTATAAATGTCAGCAAATCAGTTGCAACCATTGGTTCAGGAAAATCGTCTGTGTTCTTTTACTTATCAACATTCTACAGTCTTTAATTTATCTGTACAATTCTGCTCCATCAATATCACCTGGATAGCTCTTTGCTAAGTCAGAACATTTTCCGTCTTCGAAATCTCCAGAAACAATATCTTGCACATCTGGAAGAAATCCAAACCGTGAATCTAAATCTAGTAAGTGAGAAAAATCTTCCTGCTATTTCTGTAATCAAGCGATCAATAACATCCTTCATGATGCGATAAATTTCCTGTTCAGCAGTCAATCCAGCATCAGCTGCATTTTCACCTTGCACTCGTTTACTACGTATTTTTCTTCTTTCAATGGTCAATCTCCATGTTTCACATTGATGCTTACCCCCTTTAAG
>NW_013667011.1:285493-287330 GCF_000517525.1 Limulus polyphemus | reverse complement strand
CAACTGCTTCGCTAAAATTCATTTTTGGGTCCTGAAGACGTTTCTGCACTCAATTGATAGATGATAAAAGATTTTTCCAAAAATGCAAAAGTACAATAAAATCAAATGTAAGCATGCGTTGCGGAATATTATGAGCACCACATTTTGTTTCAGCCGTGTTGCCATTCTCACTTAATTGCTCTAACAGTCGTAGCAATTCATCCAGTTTTTCATGTACAACTTTTACTGCCTTTTTTCTTGCACTCCACCGTGTTTCTAATTCACGCTTGACAGAGATCTTAAGCTCCTGTTGCAGTTCATTCCATCGAGTTGTTGAATGAGCAAAGAAATTATAAATAGCTTCAATTATACCAAAAAGGTAATAACTGTTGTTTCCTGTCTTGCAGCATGAATACATGCTAAATTCAAACTATGGTTGTCACAGTTTATAAACACTTCTTTTGGATTTTTGTTCAGAATTCTTTGTTGAACGCCTGACAGATGACCTAACATGACGGCATCATTATCATAACATTGCGGACAACAATCACTCAATAAAATTCCATCCACTTCTAATTTTGTGCTTATTGTTTTCTCAATATTGGCAGCATCTTTTTCCTTTATCTGTATAAAGTCATTAAATGACTCTTTGACTTCTACTTTTCTTGTCTTAAAGTCAATGTCAACAAACCGAATCACTTGGGCCAATTGTTCACGATGGGCTAAATCAGGCGTGGAATCAAACAGAATACTATAGTATTTGTATCTATGAATTGCTGACAAAAATAATTTCGCACATGTGAAGTCATGAGATTTATGAACTCATTTTGAATATCAGGAGAAAGATAAGATGTTGACGTTTGCTTGTTTTTAACACGCTCTAAATGCTCCCTCATTACTGGATCATACTGCAAAAGTGACAGGAAATTTCCAGGGTTTTCATTTGAGATTATGTCCCCAGTATGACCACAAAATGCAAGATTATGTACAATCTAGCAACCGTCGCAATACATCTCTCCATTTATTTTTTCTTGCTGAATTTGCCTTTGCAGCTCTTCATCAATTATAATTTAAATTATACAATTATAGTTGCAACTCAGAACTAGTTAGGCACATCTGGACCTGGTTTCATTTTAACTGTCATTATTTAGACCACCCATACTCATGTTAATTAATGTAACTTAACAGTAAGAAAATCAAAGTATATGCTGGTAAATCATGCTTATGAGCACCATATAAATTATTGGCAGTTGCTAAATCACATTTAAAAACTCAATAGGTTTAACTACACGAACGTTACAGGAGACAAGTCTTAAATTGCTCGAATGAAAATTAAATATAGGCTAACTAATTAGTGGTGCTAGATTACAGTTCTTAGTGTTATGTATCTGCTTGTTTGTTTGTATCTGGTAGAAATTATTTCTTGATTAAACCAGTTAGTGGTTTAAATGGAAGTTCCACAATCAGTACGTTTCTCGTCACTTTAAACTTAACAACTTTTATAACACACGCTATAAATCACAGCGATTCACAATCTCGATAATAACGCTCTCAACGAGTGCAAAACACACACTTTACGGCTCACTAACTCGAAACTAACAGAATCATAAATTACACGGAACTTAAAGCAACTAACGCTCTTTCTTCATTCATCTCTGCTGGCTTTTTCTGCCAGGCTTATATACTAACAAAGAGGGCATCTCGAGCACACTCGGACTTCCCCGATCGTTCAAGAAACTCATCACGTACGCCACCAGCACCAATGCGCCAGCAGCGTCACGTGACTTCCGCTGTCGGAACACTAGATTAATTCGCTAATACATCTAGATCTAACATTAATGTTAGACCTGTTATTTCC
>NW_013667011.1:282415-284730 GCF_000517525.1 Limulus polyphemus | reverse complement strand
AATCTAGATGTAATAATAATGACAGATATTTAGCTTTATACATCTAAACTAGACCTTAGATTTGGGTGCATAGGTTGTTTGTTTGTTTGAAGTTAAGCACAAAACTATACAATGGGCTATCCATGCTCTGCCCACCATGGGCATTGAAACCCAATTTCTAGCATTGTAAGTCCGCAGACAAACTGCTGTGCCACTAGGGGGCAGGATGCATAAATTTAAAGAACCTTGTATTGAATTTACCCAGATCTAGATATAACCCTTCCTCATCAATTCTAGATTTAGATTTATTAGGCCTAACTTTTAGAACAAATGTTATATCCAGAACTATTTACTTAGTCATTAGATCTGTCCCAGTGCAATGCCTAGTTTAATAGTTAGTATAGGCCTAGGTATGCCTATAATATAGTTTACAATTTTTATGATGATAGAAATAAAGTTTTATCTGCAATTAGACCTAAAGTCTAGTACATTAGTTGGTGTAAGACATGATTTACAATCAGCCAATACAATTACAAACTGCTACATTAGGCCGATAATGTTTACTAGATCTAGATCTAGGCCTTGCCTGTTGCATATATTGCCAATCTTACACACCAGTCAATATGTTACATCAATCTCGTATTTTCTTTTTGTTGAACATAAACTTACTTATACGTTGTAATCTAGGACTTGTATTTGATCTACAGATGAATGATGGAATAGTGTAATTTACTTTTGTATGTCAATTCGGTTTCACTGTATTTCAGTAGGCGGCTTTTAAAAGTTAAAACTGCAAGCGTAATACACACAAATAACGTAACACTGTGTCGTATTTACTTAACGTAGGGCAGTTGCACTATATCCTAGGAAGGGCATAATTATTAGTTAATATGCATTATAGGCCATAGGAAATGTTGCGCCCCTTCACACCTGTGCCCGGGGACAACTGCCCCCCTTGCTACGCCACTGCTATAAACATTCTTAGAGTATTGTTGCTATGGCGGAGGTCACGTGACGCTGGTAACACATCATGAGTTTCTAGAAGGATCATGACTTTTCCTGGCAACTCTAGTCTTTTCAAGGCGCCCTCTATTTTAGTATATGAGCCCGGCAAATAAAACTGAGATATAATGGCAAATAGATAGATATAGAAACAGATAATTGAGTCAAGCGAGCTGTAGTGACGGTAATATAAAGTGTGGGTTTTGTTATCGAGATTGCAAACATATTGACTGTGGAAATTCTGTATATTGCAAAGTTGTATCGAGAAAGAATAAATTAGTTTTAATTAAGAAAGGACTTGTATCACTGAAATTTCTTGGAAAGAATTTCTACTGGAAATTAACAAACAAGCAGATACGCAACAAATTGTTGTCAGAGAGTGGGAAGAAAAAAAAGGAAACCAGAGGTGGCAAAATCAAACTACAACTTAGCAGATTTGATGGCAGCAATACAAGAATAGCAAAAGAAACAAGAAGAACGAGAGAGAGAAAAAAAACAAGAAGAACGAGAAAAGAAACAAGAAGAGAGACTACAGCAGTGGTTTGAGGAAAAAGAAAAGAAACAAGAAAAGAGACTAGAGCAGTGGTTGAAGGAGAAGTAAAATAATCAAGAAGAAAGACTACAGCAGTGGTTGGATGAGAAAGAAAATGAACAAGAAGGGAAACTACAGAAGTGGTTGGACGAGAAAGAAAATAAACAAGAAGAAAGTCTCCAACAGTTGAGAGAAAGCCAGCACACACAAATGGAAAATATTAGTAAATTTAAAAGTGAATTAAATACATTAAACGATGATTTACTGTACTTTACACAAGTAGGATATATTAGCCATGGACCTAATCAGCCGCAGAGAATGGAAAGCCCCTTCTAGACCCTGAAGCTAAACCCTAATGCAGACATCTTCAGTCTTGTCAGAAGTCACATTCCAGACATGAGTGTCAGCAATAAAAATGATCTAGTATGAAGGAAGCCACAGGAAGTCGAAAGGACGGTACCATGGGAAGCATATAGACACAATTTGAGCTCCTGGCAGAAATGAATGAATAGACAGAGGAGCAGAAAGCAGTGTACCTAGCAACGAGCCTGAAGGGAAACCATTGGAAATACTTGGACAGTTATCAGCAGATAACAGGCACAACTGTAGAGCACTGGTAGCTGTTCTAGAACTCAGGTATGGAACCCCAAATCAGTCTAAAGTCTACAGGGCTATGTTTAGGACTAGAGTCCGTGCTATAGGGGAGAGCCTACAAGAGCTGGCACAGGATTTGGAAAGTATGGCACAGAAGGCTTACCCAACTGCATCACCCAATGTCCTCAACTTGATGCTGAGGGATCAG
>NW_013667011.1:280328-281415 GCF_000517525.1 Limulus polyphemus | reverse complement strand
TGCTCCACTACATGATTTGACCAAAAAAGGCCAGAAGATTGGATGGACAGTTTCTTGCCAGAATGCCTTCAAGAGATTGAAAGAAAAATTGGCCTCAGCTCCACTTTTAAAGCTTCCAGATCCCTCATTGCCATACATACTGGATTGTGATGCTAGTAATGTCAGGATTGTAGGGTCCTGAGTCGACCAGAGAGGAACTATTGTGTAACACGAAAGGAACTCCTTGTAATAGTAAAGAGTCTGACATATTTCCATCCTTACCTCTATGGGGCTAGGTTTACCATCAGGACAGACCATGCTGTGCCATGCTGGTTAAGATCATTAAAGAACTCAGAGAGTTAGATCGGAAAGATAGAACAGTATAGTTATGGTATTGAATATAGCGAAGGAGAATCTCATGGAAATGCTGATGAACTGAGCCAAAGATCCTGCAAAAATGACTGCAGACATTGCTGCAAAAGAGAGGTTGAGCTAACCAGGTGTAATCAACCTGAACTCAATGTGACTGAAGGAGTTGATGATGGTGAAGTTGAACCAGGTATAGATATTAAAGCAGAGCAGGAGAACGACCAAGATTTGAAGCAAATAATTGATTTTCTAAAAGCAAGTGTTTTGCGCCCTGCTTGGAAGAAGGTGTCTAGCTTAAGCCCTGTGACAAAGAACTATTGGGAACAATGGGACCACTTGAAGCTTGAAGATGGTATTCTTCTCTGGAGATGGGAAACTGCAGATGGAAAAGTGACGACCTGGCAAACAATTATACCGAGAAAGCTACGGGAAGTTGTGTTGTGTCAATCTCATGATACTTTAACAGGAGGACATCTCGGAGTTAAGAAGACATTGAGTCACATACGACAGAGATTATACTGGATAGGTATGAGGCAAGATGTTATGCTAAAAGGGAACTCAAGCATAAGGGACGTGCTCCAATGAAGTTATATGAAGTTGGTGCACCAGTGGAAAGAGTACCTGTTGACATTGCTGGTCCTTTGCTCCAAACAAGTGCTGGAAACAAGTACATTTGTGTAGTGATGGATTATTTCACCAAGTGGCCTGAGGCATATGCAATACCAAATCAGAAAGCTAC
>NW_013667011.1:268158-279820 GCF_000517525.1 Limulus polyphemus | reverse complement strand
TTGGCATACGAAAGACCAGGACAACGCCACTTCACCCACAGACTGATGGGATGGTAGAAAAGTACAATTGGACACTGGGACAGGAACTGGCAAAGTTTTGTAATAGTAGCCAAGATGACTGAGATGTCTTACTCCCTATACTGTTGATGGCCTATAGAACAGCAGAGCATGAAGCCACTAGATACACTCCAGCAAAGCTGATGTTTGGTCGGGAACTTTGGTTGCCAGTGGATCTGATAACAGGATGCCCACTTTATGAAGAGTTGCCTGAAAATGTGTCAGAGTTCATGAAAGTGTTATTGGAAAGGATGGATGCTATTCACCATCAAGTGCATTCAAACTTGAAAACGTCTGCTGATTCCATGAAGCTATGTTATGATAAGAGATCTATTGAAGTCAGCTTTGTACCAGGAGACAAGTTGTGGTTGTATAATCCCAGGAAGACCAACGGGAAGTCTCCTAAGTTGTCTTCTCTATGGTAAGGCCCATATGACATAGTGGATCGTCTCTCAGACGTGACTTTCTGAATAAAATGTTATCAGCGAGGTAAGCCAAAGGTGGTGCATGACAACAGGTTTTGGCATTATCACAGTCCAGGACATTTCAATTGGAATGAAAGGAACAATGGAATAAATGATGCTACTGAAGACATGTCACCTGAAAAAGCCCCTGTCGAAGAAGAAACTCTTTCCAGTTTATAGAAGGGAAATGGTGAAGCCAATACTGAAGTTACTACCACTGATGTGACTGTTACCGATAACGGAACATTTCTTGAGGGAGCAGATGAATCCCACATGAAGCAGAAGCAGTATGAAAGAAAAAACGTCCTGTGAAATTAAGAGACCTTGTTGTATTTTAAATTTTGTGTTTGTAAATTCTGTACATTTAATCAAGCTATTGTTAATTATCTATTGGTTTAATGTAAGTGGCTATTGTTCGGGACAAACAATACTAAGGAAGGGGCAGTGTTACGACAGCAGAAGTCAGGTGACACTGGTAACACGTCATGAGTTTCTAGAAGGATCCTGACTTTTCCTGGCTACTCTAGTCTTTTCCAGGTGCCTTATATTTTAGTATATACGCCCGGCAAATAAAGTGGAGATATAATGGCAGATAGATAGATATAGAGACATATAATTGAGTCAAGTGAGTGGTAGTGACGGTAATATAAAGTGTGTGTTTTGTTATCGAGATTGCAAACGTATTGACTGTGGAAATTCTCTGTATTGCAAAGTTGTATCAAGAAAGAATAAATTAGTTTTAATTAAGAAAGGACTTGTATTGCTGAAGTTTCTCGAAAAGAATTTCTATGGGAAATTAACAAACAAGCAGATACGCAACAGTATCCTTAACAAGGGCTGTCTTCACCTCAGCCCATGTATAGTACATATAAATTTGGTCACTATGAGTTGGTAGTACAAACTGTAAGTGTGGAGGTAATCTTTCAATTTCGTCTAACACTCTTTCTAGTTTACTCGGTGGTAAAAAGTGAGAGCTTAACTTTTTATCTGCAGCTACATACAATGCTTGTATTAATTTAGCTAACTCTGTCCTGCTACTTCCTACGGTAAAAGATAACTGTTGTAGATTATTCTGAATCTTAGTGTTAAAAACTAACATTTCTATTCTTGCTTTATGTAACTCAGTTTGTCTTACTCTAGTGTGTATCAATGCGTTAGTGATATGCACTAAAGTTCTAGATAGTTTTCTAATTTCTTGGTCATGTAACTCAATCGTCTGGTTTAATGAATTCATTATAGTTGCCTGTTCTCCTGTTAAATGAATCATTTCTTTAGATACCTGTCTCTGTTGTTCTACCTTTTCATTTAAGTCTTGTAAATCGTCAATGGTTGCTGTTCGAAATAGAAATTTTAGAATACTTCCACCCACATTTATTAAACCTCGTCTCTGTCTAGTTCTGTCTGATATAGATACGTTATCCTTAATATCTTTCAATTCTAGGAATAGATCCCATATTTCGTCATGATATTGTCTAATTAAGGTTTTGTAATTTTCAATTAGTCCTTCCTGTAATATCTTAGCTAACTGTAATATAACTGTCCCTTGATTTTTCATGTGATATAATGTCACATTCACTGAACCTTCTTCACTAAATCTGACTAAGTCTTTACATCGAAGGATTTCTCAAACAATACCAACTCTTATCAGTAACCTAACGTACTGTGGAAATGGTATATCTTCCACAATTATCCATTTACCTCCAGATAATATGAAATTACCCTCTTCAACAAAGATTACACCTACTTTGTTTTCTACTGACACAATACTCGCATTCTGTCTGGTTCCAGTCTTCGTCAGCAACAGTATAAGAATCTTAATTAACCTAAAGATATGTCTACTAAATAACATTATTAGTTATAATACTTATATAATATCTGAACATTTAAACATATAACAAATATAGGTATATATCTTATTCTACTTTTCTTATTTACAACTTTGCAAATAGCCTATCATGTTATTAAAGACATTAATAACACTGGCTTCGTAAGATACAGTGTTAACTGTATTTTCGTTGCTCTTGGGTTTGTGTACGACTACTTGTGAACTGAATCGTACTCGTTTTCTTTGTCTGGTATGAGTCACTTCCGGTTGAGTTGATATAGGATCACGTGATCTAAGATTATAATCACTACATCAGCTTGTGTCGTTAATGGGGTACTAGGGATATTATCCTCAGTTGTTTGATTGCTATCCTCATTGTTACCAATACTAACTGGGGTATCTTCTGTTGTTATTAACTTATAACCTAGTATTATGCTATTATCTCTTCCTACTTCTGGTATTTCTGGTTCTATTATTTCTTCTTCATCATAAAAAGATGAATCAAACTCATTCAAGTTATCAGCCTCTTCCAGAATACCCTTATCTTGTTTTGTTTGATTAGTTTCTTCTTCTACACACTCGTACTGATAAGTCTTATAATCTTTTACTTTCTCTAACCTATTCACATGTACTAACTGTTTATTTTTTCCATAGATTTCCCAGCCCCCCAGTGGCACAGCGGTATGTCTGCAGACTTACAATGCTAGAAACCGGGTTTCGATACCCGTGGTGGGCAGAGCACAGATAGCCCTTGTGTAGCTTTGTGCATAATTAAAAACAAACAAACAAACCATAGATTTCCCGAATTTCAAAATTAACTGGACTAGTCTGTTTCAAGACTCTAAAAGGACCTTTCCATAACTTTGCTAATTTTTTAGTATTTCCTTTCTTAACTATTAGGGTGTATAACAACACTTTATCCCCTAACTTTATATCACTAACCTGTGCTTTTGTATTTACTTGTCTTTCTCTATATTCAGCAGCTTTAGTTAAATGTTCATTAGCTAACTCAAATGCTAACTGCATTCTCTGTAGTAACTCTGCTTTATAGTCATAAGCTATTGCATGACTACTTTTCTTAGGAGCTAATATCTATTGCATAGGTAATATAACATCTCTACCATGCAATAGAAAGAATGGACTTTCCTGAGTTGACTCATTCTCAGCACTTCTATATGCTAACAGTAACAAGGGAATCTGCTCATCCCAAGTTTTCTTATCTTTCTCACAATATTAAGAGATCATATCTAATAAGGTTCTATTAAATCTCTCTACTAAACCATTAGCAGCTGGATGATAAGCTGTGGTTTCGATTTTATTCACCCCCTAATAATCCACAAAGTTCCTTCATTAACTTAGAATTGAAGTTACTACCTCTATCTGTTAATAGATATTGGGGTTTGCCATGTCTAGCTATTATGTCGTTTACAAAAGCTTTAACTATTGTTTCTGCTTTTTGATCAGGTAAGGATATAGCCTCAGAAAACCTGGTTAAGTAGTCTGCAACTACTAACACGTACTTGTTTTCTGCGTAGGACGTAGGTAATGGGCCTAATATGTCCATAGCTACTAGCTGAAAAGGTGTCATTAGACTCGGCATTCTTTGTAAAGGAGCATTCCTAAAATGCGGACTGGTTTTTCGTTTTTGACATTCTAAGCACGATTCACAATACTCTTTAATGTCTTTTCTCATGTTTAACCAAATGAACCTTCTTTTTATTCTACTATATGTTTTAGCAAAAGCTAAGTGTGCTGCAAAAGGTGTGTCATTATATGTTTTCATAACCTTTGTTCTCAATATAACTGGTACAACTATTTGTAAAGACCTGCCATCCTTAATGTTTCTGCATAAAATATCGGAATCTTGCAGGTATTCTGTAACTTCTTGTGTTACTTTGTCGCGTAAGTCCCTTATCACTGGATCTTTCTTTTGCTCACTAATAACATGATTAGATCCCAAATTACTTCTAATTCATTTTCATGTCCAGGCTGTACTTCTTTTATTTGATTGATTGTTTGTTTTCCTACAGTTTCATTATTTTCTACTCTCATTCTACTTAAAGCATCTACATTAGAATGTTTTCTACCTGATCTATGTATTATTTCAAAGTTATAATCCTGTAGTAATAAAGACTATTTAGCTAATCTAGAGAAGGGGTCTTTTAATGCATTTTAATGGTGCATGATCTGTAATAATGGTATTACCGTATAAATAGCAATGGAAGGTTTTAATTCCATGTACTACAGCCAAGCACTCTTGTTCTCTAACTGAAGAATTTACTTCAGCCTTTCCTAACTGTCTACTCTGATAAGCTATAAGGTGTTCTTTGTCTTTTTCATGTAACTGTGATAAAACTGCACATATAGCGAAACTTGAAGCATCTGTGCTTAAGATAAATTCTTTACTAAAATCTGGATAATTTAGGATTGGTGCTTTTAATAAAGCTTCTCTTACTTTTCTGAATGCTTCCTGTATTTTATCTGTCCACTGAAATTTTCTTTCTTTCTTAGTTCATTCAGTTAGAAATTAGTTCGCTAATAAAGCGAAATGTGGTATAAATCTTCTATAGAATCCTACAAATCCTAAAAATGTACGAACATCTTTTAATGTTTTAGGTAATGGATAATTTTCAAAAACTGACATTTACTTGGTTTAAGCTTTAAGTTTGCCTTTCTTGACCTATCGAATACATGTCTTAACCTCTCTAAGTGCTCTTCAAAACTTGCAGCAAACACTATAACATCATCTAAGTAAAAAAAAGAAAACATTCTGAATCTTGCAAGCCTGATAGTACAACATCCATTAACCTCTGGAATGTTGATGGGGCATTGCATAAGCCAAATGGCATTCTGTTAAACTGGTATTTACCTGAAGGTAATATAAAAGCAGTTTTAGCTTTATCTTCCTCTTCTATTTCTACTTGCCAATATCCACTTTGTAAATCCATAGAAGAAAAGTATTTATTATTACCTAACCTATCTAAGGTATCTTGGATATTAGGTAACGGATAGATGTCTTTGACTGTTACTTCGTTCATTTTACGAAAATCCACACAGAACCTTAATTTTCCATTCTTTTTAGGAACTAATACAACTGAAGATGCATACGGACTACTACTATTCTCTACTACACTTTGGTGAAGCATCTCTTTTACACATTCTTTTAATTCAACCATATGTTTTTCAGGCACTCCATAAGGTCTCTGTGCTATAGGCTTATCATTATTTAATGCTATCTTGTGTTTAACCTTATTTGTACAACCGTTAGTCATTTTCTCCTATAAATATGTCTCTGTACTCTTCTAACAAGTTTATCAAACTTTGTTTATGTTTTCATTCTACATTTCCTAAGATAAAAGCCCAGTCTATCCAGTTTGTTGTGCCTGTTTATTAACATTATTAACATTATGCTGTCTTACTGCAACTATCTGTTCTCTACTACTAGCCTTACCTACTACTATGTTCTTAGGTATTATTACTTTTCCTTGTTCACATTTAACACTTTTACAGGCACCGTGTTGCTCTCGGACACTTCACTAATACAAGCAGCTATATAAACTCCTGTTTCTTCTATTTCGATAGGCTCAACTAACACTTCTTCATTACACTTAAAGTCATTTACTTTAGTTTCAACTATGGATTGCAGGTACTTCAGTTATTTTAACTAACCTTACAGGAATTCTTTCTTTCAAACACTCCTGTTGGGATGCTCTGTTGCTTATGTTAGGCATAAGTGTAGAGTCATCTGAGGGTTTTGAATTATCAATTTTCTGTTTTAAAGGCTTATTCACGAACTTATTCTGCCTTATCTTACTATCATTCACCTTATCTTTATGACTTCTGCTAGATTTAGTGTTCTTCTGTGCACTCCTATTCTTTGGCTTTCTTTTAGAACTTTCTTTAGGACACTTCTTATTCTTACTCTTCCGACTTTGTTGTGTGTAGCTATGCTCTAATAAGAAATCAGTGCTTTCATGTTTTGATGATTGATCCTTAGCTTTGCTAATATTAGCATTAGGCATTTGACTATTAGTCAGTGGGAAGGTATCATGTGTTTCAACTGTTGCAAATAAGTTCGAAGGTTCAAGTCCTCTGTTTCTATGTGTAGCTTACTTTGGGTAAGAGATATTTCAGTGTCGTAAATTCTTAAGAAATCCTGACCTAAAATACCATCTGTATCTAAGTCTATCTTCTGACAGGTGTAAAATGAATGTTTTAACTCTAAGTTTCCTACTTTCATTTGCCTACTATATCTACATAACGTTTTAACAGAATGTCCTGTTATAGAAGTTAAAATACTTCTAGAAACTTCTTTCCAAGCATTATCTAATAATGTCGGATTTCTGTCAACTAATTCTGAATTTAGTAGCGACAATTGAGTGCCTGTATCAACCAATAACTGACATATTATACCTTCTATTTCTACTTTAACTATTGGTGATATTTCACTATAAATACTCGATCACTTATCACAAACTGCCAGAACTATCTATACTTTTCCTTTGTAATCCCAGTGGGGATTACATTTTTTTTACCTGTAGTGAAGGAAGGGCTACTGTTATTATTGGGAAGCTTTCCTCTGTAAACTCCAGCCTTTGTAGCTTTTCCATTTACAGCCTTCCGTGGGTGTCAGCAATCTTGTACCATGTGGCCTGTAATACCACAATTGTAACACACTATATGCTCATTTCTTTTCTGCTTTTGAAAGCAGTTTCTTCCTTTGTGCCCAACTTTGCCACAGTTGAAGCACTGGAAGCCATTGGGCTTACTCTGTGCATTAGACAGATTAGCCTTGCTATACTTGTTAACTTCATTTATAGCAGAATGCTTAGGCTTACAGATCTGCTTTTCTCATAGCTCCTCTTGAGTAGCTACTTCAATTAAATCCAGTAAAGTTGCTTGAGGAGTATTTGCTTCATTTACATATCCTCTAGCTACATTACTGTATAGCCCTCGCTCATACTCAGATTTGAGAGTATCTTGCAGCATATCCTCACTTGGATGTGCATAAGCCCTGCACAATCTATTACCTAACTCCTGTAGCTTATGTCCAAAAACTCAGACAGATTTGCCAAGTTGTTGATATAGGTTGTGCATTTCTGTTAAAATTACATTAGTAGTTTCCCTTGTCCTATACTCTTCTATTAGCTTATGCACTAGATATTGATAGTTTGTTGTCTTGCGCAGTTCACCATAAGCCCTAATGTAACGTTTAGCCTCTCCTGCTGTTCTTAGACATAATATATCAGCTTTCTTGGTGTCAGTCAAGCCCAATAATCTATCTGCTTCATCTAAGGCATCGATAAAGCTTTCAACATCTTCGTTTGCACTACCATGATACAGTGGTATAGCACTTGTTAAGTGTGTAGCACCATGTGGCCCTATTTGTGCAAGTTGCTCCACTGCAACTTCGTGGTTAGTGTCAGCCCTTCTATCAACTCTACAACATGCACCACCCTCTTCTGTAGTCGTATATACACCAGCAGTAGCCATAACTGCTTATTTTTAACTTACACTACTTATAGTACTTCGGCTGACATTCTTACTTTTTCTGGTTTTCTTTACTCTAACCAACCTGTCATTAGCTACTCAAAAAATCCTGGCGACTGCGCCAGCTGTAAATGGTAGCACCCTGGTGGGCTTAATTGTTGGAGTTTCAATTAAAACTACTCATTACACCAAATTTATTCATTGGAGTATTTGTCATGACGAGTGGAGCCACAAGTCGCTAACTAGAGGTAGTTTACAGTTAGACTAATGAAATAGAGTCTCAGGCCAATGGTGAACACTTATAATAACATTTATTAAACATTTAGTACTTCTATAAAAGTATAACTTCGTTTATCAAAAACAAACTTTAAATGTTTTTCAAACTTGGTTAAATCACTTATAATATCGTTAATACACTTTTCACATAAATATATTTAACATAATATTCTATACATTTCTTACATTAACTGATTAAGAGTGAAACTATACTTACAACAAAGTTGGGCTGCTGGTAATTTTGTTTACATTGGACGTTTTCATAGCTTCGGCCTTTCTGACTTCAGATCTTTTGAGGAACTTCTGGGAGAACTTCTCAAGTCTGGAGGAACTGACTTTTCAGTCCCAGACATGGGTTTTTAACTACATTTTCTTGGTATTATTTCGATCAACTAAATAGGACACAGCATCACCCACAAGTAGTCCTGTGATCCTATTGGATGCATTAGAGGAATTCCCGGGCTAATACAAAACCATAACCAGAACTCTCAAGTAATTGGTTACAGATAGGTTGTGTTAGCCGGTCACCTATTCACTTGTATGACTATACCCATGTTCTGCAAGTGATATTGCCTCAAAGTGCCGATTTAGCTCGCTAAACCAAACTTTTTCATAGCTTTCCTAGTTCTAAGGGGTTGAGGTCAGCAATCCATCAACCTGTCACAAGTACTAGTGCACTCATCTTGTTTCTAGGAAACATTTCTTACTAACTAGGCTTCTGACATTGTTTCCTAGTTCTCAAGCTTATTTGACAACACAGGCATCTTCTTGTTGCCTCTTTTTTATATACTCATGGTTACTTATCTACTTAGACTTAAAGAACTGTTTATTCTTAAATTCTGTTTTATGCACTTTCAAAGCAATAAGATCTTGAAGCAATTGCAAAATTTCCTCGAAAATTTTCTAGTTGCTTCATAAATATAAGAAACAACACACAAGCTCAACAAAAAGGTGCAAACAAACAAAACATGCCACACATACAAACTAATGTACAGCCAACATTACCTACAACAAAGATACTTATTCTCCCCACATCTATAAACACTGACTTCTCAAAATCATATGCAACAGTAGTCTCAAATGAAACAATCTCAAGAAAAAAACAAGACAAGAAACTAAACAAACTACAAATGAGTCAAGAACTACAAACTAACCACTTCATAAACATTTTGAAAAACATGATATATGAATTTGTTGCAAAAATCTTCAAACCAGAACAAACAGATTTTATAACAATAATGATAAACATAGCAAAGAAACATCTAACACAAATATTACCGCTAATAATATAGAAATGACAGCTTATCTATTCACAAACAATGAATAAATTCACAGTTCTCCATGTCAACATACAAGGTGCTGACAATTATACTGTAATTGATATTTATTGATGTACAATCACAGAGTGGTTTATAAATGCAGCAAATATATGTATCTCAACAACAACACATTATCACAGCCAAATGTGGAAACCCCATGAACAACTCCTAAATACAATAAAAAAAAATGCTGAAAAATACAAAAAATCCATATGAACACGCAAAAATGCGAACTTAAAAGAAAATTAAATACACTCATAAACAATATATGAAACGAAATAAAAAGATCTAAAGCCAAAAATTGGGATGAATACTGTTCAAAACGTAACACACACAAACCCAAAAAAATTCTGGCCTCATTTAAACACATATACCCCACACTAAAATACAACAGCACTTTAGCCAACACTAACACACAAAAAGCAGAAATATTCAGAGAACACCTTGAAAACACCAAATGAACACAATACTCTATAATAAAATTAATAACTATATGAATACAAACAAAACCTAATACCATACCTACCTTCCCCGTGGGTCCACCCACGAGAGGCCAAACCAGAAAGTAGTAACACTCAAGATAACACAACTAAGAGTACCAGAAATACAAGACACTCTTAAGAAGACAAAAACAAGGTTCCAGGACATGACAAAATATAGTATATGCCTATAAAAAAAAAGCACGGCAAGATTGTACGTGCATCTAGCTATATTTAATTTATCCATAAAATCAGTTACATACCAACTGCTCGAAAGCTAGCCGATGTTTCAATGTTTCTGAAAGAAGAAAAGCCAGCAAGTTTACCAGAAAGCTACAGACCAATCAACCTAACTAGCTGCATTGACAAACTTTCGGCTTATCCCAAACTGACATCAAAATTACCTGAAATATGAAAAGGATTCAGGAAAAAAAGACAAACCACAAATCATCTGGTAAGACTCACAGAAACCATAATAGACAGTCTTAACCGAAACTAATGCACTGTCGCCTGCTTTTTCAATGTTGATAAAGTAATCGACACTGTATGACACAACGGATTAAAATAAAAAATGTCCCAAATGAAACTGCCTTGATGTATTATTCGCTAGGTCTCCAACTTTCTAGACAACAGGAAAGCTAGAATTAATGTGTCAGGCATCTACTCGGAGTATTTTACCCCAGAAGCAGGTGTCCTGCAAGGTGGGGTAGTTAGCCCTATACCATTCATCATGTATGTGAGTGAAATGCCACTTTCAGATCCAAATTTATGTATCTGCCCCCAGTATGCTGAAGATGTAGCTATTTGGAAGAGTTCCATACTCCAACTATAGCAGCGACAAATTTAGAACCACAATTAAATGAAATAGAAAACTACTGCAACAAATGGAGAATTAAAATAAACACCCCACAAACACAAATCATAATGTTCACCAAATCAAACAAGATGAGCAAAAACCCCCAAAATTATACTTCTATGGACATCAGTCAAATTCCTGGGCCTAAACTACGATTCTAAGCTAAGCTGGACAAAACATATAAACGAAATTAGTAACAAAATCTGGCAAAGGGCTAATTACCTACGATGTTTGACTAGCAACAATCGAAAACATAATCAAAATCTATTAAACCTACATATGTCGAGTATGCTTGCCCAGCATGGTTTAATGTAACCAAATCACACATACACAAGTTACAGACAATCCAAAATTCAATTAATCACTAGAGCATACAGAATTCCTAGATGCACAACCCCAACCTTCCTACACAATTATGCAAACATCCCCATGTTGTCAGAAAGACTTCAAAATAATTTAATAGATTACTTCCAGAAAGTCTAAACAAAAATACATTACTAACAATAGACCTAAGTACCTCTCACCACTAAATCTAGTAAATTCGTTATACAACTTATGGCCACCTACTACTGAGCAAATCGGTAGCTAATGTGTAGCCGCCACATTTTAAGTTACTTCAACAATGATATGTATTAATGGAATACTAAATTAGTTATTATATGTAAAAATAGGAATAGTGCTATATGTCTTTCAGTACGTATTTATGAAATTGTTTGTGTGAACAAAAACCTTTAAGTTAACAAGGAACAATAAAAGGGAAGTATCTACCAGAAAACAAGAAAAAATATAGTGTTATGTCTCTGGTTGTTTGTTAATTTCCTGGTATAAATTCTTCCCAAGGAACTTCAGCTATACAAGTTCTTTCTTAAATAAAACTAGTTTATTCTTTCTCAATA
>NW_013667011.1:259267-267167 GCF_000517525.1 Limulus polyphemus | reverse complement strand
ATGGACAGTTTCTTGTCAGTGTTCTTTCAGGACGTTGAAGGAAAAATTGGCCTCCACTCCACTTTTAAAGTACTTCCAGATCCCTCACTGCCATACATACTGGATTGTGATGCTAGTAATGTACCACATGTTCGTTTTCGCCCACTTTCTGAGACAACACTCCTCCAATTCCGGTCCTACTTCAGTAGGGTGTTGAGTAGACCAGAGAGGAACAACTGTGTAACACGGAGGGAACTCCTTGCTTTAGTAAAGAGTCTGACATATTTCCATCCTTACCTCTATGGTGCAAGGTTTACCATCAGGATAGACCATGCTGCATTACGCTGGTTAAGATCACTAAAGAACCCAGAGAGACAACTAGCACGTTGGATTGGAAAAATAGACCAGTATAATTATAATATTGAATACAGAAAGGGAAAATCTCATGGTAATGCTGATGGACTGAGTCCAAGACCCTGCAAAAATGACTGTAGACATTGCTACAAAAGAGAGGCTGAACTAACAAGGTGTCATCAAGCTGAAGTTAAGCCAACTGAAAGAGTTGATGATGGTGAAGTGGAACCAAATATAGATATCAAAGCAGAACAGGAGAAGACCAAGATTTGAAGCCAATAATTTATTTTCTAAAAGCAAGTGTTTTGCACCCTGCTTGGGAGAAGGTGTCTAGTCTAAGCCCTGTGACAAAGAACTATTGGACACAATGGGACCAGTTGAGGCTTGAAGATGGTATTCTTCTCCGGAGATGGGAAACTGCTGATGGGAACGTGACGACCTGGCAAACGGTTATACCGAGAAAGTTACGGGAAGTTGTGCTGCGTCAATCCCGTGATACTGTAACAGGAGGACATCTCGGAGTTAAGAAAACATTGAGTCACCTAAGACACAGATTTTACTGGATAGGTATGAGACAAGATGTGGAACAATGGTGCGGAACATGCAGTATATGTTGTGCTAAAAGGGGACCCAAGCATAAGGGACGTGCTCCAATGAAGTTATATGAAGTTGGTGCACCAATGTAAATAGTAGCTGTCGACATTGCTGGTCCTCTGGAAACAAGTACATTTGTGTGGTGAGGATTATTTCACCAAGATGGCCTGAGGCATATGCAATACCAAATCAGGAAGCTACAACTGTAGCTTTGGCTATTAGTGATTTCTTCTTCGGATTTGGTATGCCATACGAACTGCATTCGGATCAAGGCAGTAACTTTGAATCAGCTGTGTTCCAAGAATGCTGCAAGTTGTTTGGCATCCGAAAGACCAGGACAACGCCACTTCACCCACAGTCTGATGGGATGGTAGAAAAGTACAACTGGACACTTGGACAGGAATTGGCAAAGTTTTGTAATAGCCACCAAGATAACTGGGATGTCTTACTACCTCCACTGTTGATGGCCTATAGGACAGCAGAGCACAAAACCACTGGATACACTCCAGCAAAGTTGATGTTTGGTCGGGAACTTCGGTTGCCAGTGGATCTGTTAACAGGACGCCCACCTTATGAAGAGTTGCCTGAAAATGTGTCAGAGTTTGTGAAAGTGTTATCAGAATAGATAGATGATATTCACCATCAAGTGCGTTCAAACTTGAAAACGTCTGCTGATTCGATGAAGTTATGTTATGATAAGAGACCTACTGAAGTCAGCTTTGAACCAGGAGACAAGGTGTGGTTGTATAATCCCAGGAAGACCAAAGGGAAGTCTCCTAAGTTGTCTTCTCCATGGGAAGGCCCATATGACATAGTGGGTCGTCTCTCAGACGTGACTTTCTGATTAAAATGTGGTCAGCGAGGTAAGCCAAAAGTGGTGCATGCCAACAGGTTTTGGCATTATCACGGTCCATGACATTTCAGTTGGGACGAAGTGAACAAAGGAACAAATGACGCTGCTGAAGAAGTGTCATCTGAAAAAGCCACTGTCGAAGAAGAAACTCTACTCAGTTTTGAAAAGGGAAATGGTGAAGCTCTTGATGAAGTTACTACCACTGGTGTGACGGTTACCGACGATAGGGCATTTCCTGATGAAGCAGATGAACCCCACATGAAGCAGAAGCCAACGAGACGGAGATCAGTACGGAAGAAGATATGTCCCGTAAAATTAAGAGATTTTGTTGAATTGTAATTTTGTTTGTAAATTCTGTACATTTAATCAAGTTATTGTTAATTGTTATTGGTTTTATGTAAGTGGCTATTGTTCGGGACAAACAATACTAAGGAAGGGGCAGTATTACGACATCGAGGTCACGTGACTAGTATCACGCCACGTCTTTTTCTTAAATCTCGTGATCTTTCCAGATATAGTGTAGTCTTGTATATATATATAAAAGACGGTCACAGCATGACGAGGACAGTGAGTAATTGAACTGCAGTCAGAGAGTATTGTTGAAGTTGAGCATGTGAGACGTTTGTTGTTATAGTGCGACTGTTGAAATTAAGTGTATTCAGAAAGAATAAACCAGTTTTATTAAGAAAGGACTTGTGTCGCTAAAGTTTCGTCGGAACAAAGTTACGGAAAATTAAGTAACGACTGGAGACGTAACAAACATTTAGGATAAAGTTAAGTTTTGTTTGTGTCAAAATTTTTGAGCAAAGCTATACAAGGTTTATTTTGAACTGATGCAATAAAGGCAAATCAGCTGCCAATTCTTCTCTGACCGAATACTGGTATTTGGTGATAAATCTACAAGTGCACCCATACTCCAAAGTGTGCAGAGCATTTTTGAGAAAACCATGAACTCTCAGGCACACTAACACTAGGTTATGCCTGGCCCATGATATAAGGTGACAAAATTTCACGTGGTACTTGTCATGAAAAACCTTAGCTTTAATAAGTTAAATTTATTATTTATCTCAAAAAATTAAGAACGTTGATACACTTGAAGCATTAAGAAATTTATAGGAATTTAAACTGAACTATTAGTAAATAACTAAATTTTTTAAATAAATCGATTCATTGTAAAAACCAACCTTTAATGTATATCTGCAAATTTACTGGAATTGTAGATTTTCGTATTTTTTGACAGCAGACCTTTATTAGATTTCTGGTAGGTTTTAACTTTTTTCAATCTGGTGTGTAATGCTCATTATCCTTAAAAAAATATACCAACAATAGGATATCCACAGTATAGTGATGAGAAACATTATTGTATAATATTGTGATTTAAAACACTCATTATATTTTACTTATGCTTTTTATAATTTCCAACAGATTTTTTTAAGGGATAAAAATTTTCCCTTTGTACAACTGAATATACCTTCCAACAATGTATAATGCAAAATGTATGAAAGTATAACCCCCTTCCTTACCAAGTTTCAAGTCAATCAACATAAAAATGAAGGAATGGTCATTAATTGAAATGTCTTTGGAAGAAGAAACAATATAAAAACAGTATGTCTTTCTGTGGAGACATAATTAAAGAGAATATTAAATGGTATTCTATTTGATGAGTTCAGAATTGGTATTTTCTTTTTCTCTTACAGACAACTTTCCTCCATCAGTTTCTTTTTTTCAAAACAAGAGCAATTACAAATAAAGTTTTCAAATTTATTACACATTTATTTATTCAAATATTTATTACACAAACATAAATGCTTCAATCAGTTATAAAATGTACACTACAAATTTAAGTGTGGGCTTACATAGATATATAATGTTAAACAGAAATAATTTGGTTAAACAAAACATCATATTTAAACATCATTGATTGATGTTATTACACAACTACTAGTAAATATCTTTATACGTTTTTTGATACATTTCAAAAAATATATAATATGAAACTTGTACCTACAGATCTTTATTCCATAAAAATATTTTTTTTTCAGAATAATAATTTCATTTGATCTAGTAACAGGGAGGTATGTTGTTACATACACAGTAGCAAAAACTAAAAATAACTAAAGTTTGTTATGAAAAAAAATTACCATTTATTTTTGATGAATTTTAACATATTCAAATAAGTAGGTGTTTATATATGTTAACAAAGATAAAAATGAAACATAAAGCTTGAAATTCAAAACAGTACCAATACAAAATCAGATAGTTACTCAAAGAAATAGGTAGTTACCTGAAGTGTATTTAGAATGTTATACTGCTAATAAATCTGCATAAACACAACAAAATTGATTTTCTTGACACTGTATGAAAGGTTGTAAGGTATATTTTTGTACATTTAATGGGAAAAACTCACATCTAAAATAAAATATGTATATAAAAATGCAAAAATACATAAAGGAATGCAAAACATTCCACAGAGGAGAATCCATTCTTTGTAATATGCAAGTATCTTGCATGCAAAAGACTAATTAGATTTTCAAAGAAGTCAAGAGATAAATCACACCAAGGGTTTTTGACTTGAAATATGGTAGTCATTTCTAAATATCTAACTGCTTTCAAATACATAAAAAACTAGAAAAGTTGGTTAGGCAACATACTACAGTTATGGAAATTATATGTCAAAATGAAAATTTTAAATTGTTGGGGAGACAGGATATTAAGACAAATGTCACAAAGAGTCTAACAAGATCATTAAACTGCCATATGTTAGTCAAAAATTGAGAAACCACTTACTCAGAAATAAACTCTAAAGAATAACATCACTAATACTAAACAGTTACCCCAGCAGAAAGTAAATCTATACTAGAAAAGGTGAAAGATTCCGACTTAAAATGTTTGATAAACAGTGAATCTCACAAGTTTTATTAATAATTGACAAGGACCTTTAAGTGGAAAAGCAAAACAAGAATCAATAAAAAGAAACTTTCTAGTCGGAAATGTTATGAGATTTTAAGGGATTACTGAGATAGAAAGTACATGTGATGTCTGGTTTTGTCTTTAGTTTGTAATGTGGTAATTTCCATTGTATTATAAGATATTAACAGAGTAAACTACCTGGCAACTCAAAAAGAGAGAAAAAAAACCCTCTGACAATGAACAAATAGAATAAAAGCAAGTGATGTAAAACACACAAAAAATGGAATTCCAGCTAAAACAACATATGATAAAAAGGGACATTCAGAACAAAATACTAATCAATGAAAAGAAATAAGATACAAAGCAATACTTCTGCTGAGTAATGAGAAACCTTGTCCTGTATAGTTACAAAGGATTGTGTGAAGCATTGTTAAGTTTCACACTTAAACTTGGGACAGTTAACATTTCTTCATAATTTCATGTTATTCACAGGAACACAGACCCTAAACTTGGGCATTGCTTGATCTTACATGTTCTGCTGGTTGACAAATAAACTAATTAGTTATATTGTCCTAAAATTAAACATGTAATTTGGTTGCATAAGCTAGAAACATTGCTTTGTAAATATAAGCTTTTCAAATAAAAAACAATAGAATTACTCACAATAACTGAAAATATTTTGAAATTCACAGTAAATGCTTAATTGTATATCTTTACAAGACACTGAGTTTTCTACGCAACAAATTAGAGGTCACCAGTGTATGCTAACAAGGTCAAATTCACAAACCAGAATCAGTAGTTAAAATCAAGAGCTATTATCAGCTGAGTGTTAAAGCCACACAAATCCCATATATATAAATACATGCAAAGTAATCCTTTCTCTACTTATTTCAAGTAACAATACATATAGATAATATAGTATTAATACACAATATTTTGACAAGTTTTGATTAGTAATATTAAAATTCTTTAATTATTATATAATTTCAAATTTGTGACTACATTAAGATATTATTCACCCAAAGCAACAAAAACTCTTAACTGAAAATCTTTGACTTCCTCTGTCTGATTGAAATAATTATGACAGACAAAAGCTATATCTTAACAACACCTTTGTTGAGCACCAATAGGACTTCTGAAACCAAAGTGAAATAATATAAATTCTGAAATAAGTACATTTCTATAAGTAAATTTAACAACAAGTTGAGTCACACAGATTTAAAGAGAAATAATTACTGTACATAGTAAATCTTCACAGTTTCTTACTGAAACTCAAACCTCTCTTGTATAAAAAAGGGCTTCATTTTGCTATTTTCTTTTCTAAACTTTACATCTAACTTGAGAACCTTGTTCACAAGGTGACTTTACAACTATACAGGGCTTAAAACATCAAGAACTCCAACAATCACAAATTTCTTGTTATGACAATGAAGTTTCTAATTAGTTTTAGCTTCCTATCATTTCAAGAGATAGTTATTTATCTAACTTTTATCTGGATTTTAATGCAAAAGTGCCAACTCTTTTAACAAAATCTATATTTATTCCAAAAGTTCATAAAAATAATCTCAAAGTTATTCTAGATAATCAAGATATTAGAAAAAAAATTAAATGTGCAATAGTCTTACATAAAGTGTGTATTTATATAACAATCTAGAGACACACATGGTCAAGTGGAAGGGTAACAATATGACCAGCACAGTCACCTTCAAAGCTTGGCTAAGGACAGCATATATCTGGTTAGTGGTTTAAAATAATCAATTTGGTTAAATACAAGTGAAGAAGTAATCATCAACTTGATTATGAAGAATCAATTATCACATTTAATTATGTGTGCTAAGCAACCAGAGCATAATAATTTAATACACGATTGACACCTCTCAATTAGGTTGAATGAAGGCTTTGATAAATCTGATATCAAGCTTTGAAACAGTGATTAAAACAAGTGAACATAACACTAAAACATTTGAAGATCAAAAATGTTATCACACTGAGGGAACTCCTTTACAGAAGGCTCATCCGATGCAATGCGTGTTATCCTGCAAAAGATATATGGTTTCACCAGCGGAACTAAACTTATAATAGTGTATGACAATGAATGATTATTTCAGATGTTCGATTATAAAAGCTACTGTTAGACCAAGCAAGAGGTTGTAATCCCACAGTAAGGAGTTAGAAATGAAACAATGTTCAGGTTTTCTGTAAGTACTTCTAAAATTATCTGTAGGTTAAAATAAATATGTTGTACAGAACTGCAGACTAAAATTAAAGTACAAACTATGTATAATTTAACAACTAAGAAATTCATTTTAAAATCATCATTTTATGAATTATTAATAAATGTTCCTTACATCTGTGAACTTGACTATATTTCTTTAAGTCTCACATAAACTTCAAATTTGCAACCTGTGCAAAATTACCACTGACTACATATTCCTTATATTTTAAAAATCAATACTACTCAAAGTGAGTTTACTGTATACAACAGTGGCATGACCTGTTATAAACACATTTTAAGTGATTAAACCAAATTTAAGATATTAAAATTTAAATTACTTAGATTAAAAAAAGAGAAGATAAATACATTTTTACTACACATAAATGAACATAATGATATCAATATCGAGACTCTTAAGAACTTCTGAAAATTAGTGCTTTTAAGATCCATAAAAAAAAGATTGTCCTTTAATTATAATTTAGATAAATTCCTTGTATATATTTTGGCACCCTTTGGTAACCCTCTCTATTTGGGCTTCGTTACTTTGGCCAACCTTGCAACCACTATGTAACCATGATACTATAACTTTTAATGTAATAAGAGTATCTTCACAAAATTTGGCAGGCTTTGGGTAAACATGTCTATAGCACACAGAAAAATCAGATATTTTAACTAAATATTCTTTCTAAAGAATTGTCTAGGAATTTATGGTGTCAGAGTCTGACTCATACTAGTCTAAGTGCAAGTTGATTTTCATGTTCAGATTAAAAATACTTTCTTTCGTTTGTGTAACCTCCAGAACATCCTAAATGAATATCAAGTTGTTAAAGTAATATGTTTTATGTTATTTTCTCTACCTTAACACTGTATACCAGTGGTCGGCAACCTATGACCCGCGGCAATAATTTGGCTGACCCGCCAAAAGTTAGCTTCACCATTGCAACCCGTGAGAGCACAATCATTGTTCAGTTCAAATTTCTCGGCTATGTGAGAAG
>NW_013667011.1:243161-259197 GCF_000517525.1 Limulus polyphemus | reverse complement strand
ATGTACCTGTATTAATAATTATATGATTATCACTGACCAACACAATTCTAAATTTTTCAAAAAAAAATAATTGATTTGCGATCAAAAAAGGTTGCCAACCACTGCTATATACATACTCAGTCGAGTTGATCGATCTTGTAACCACCACAAAAAAAAATCTAAATTACCCTTTTTTTTCTTTCTAGAATGATTGCATAATATTACAGACAATTTCATACTATTTATTCTTACACCAAAGTTAGTACAATTCAAATATCCTAATCATTTAGATTTATTACTACTTAGTGTCAAAGTGAATTATCACAGCTGGGAAGTTTTGTGTTAACACAGCTTCAACTAACCAGCACTTCGGTCAAATTACAATATGCTGCACTTGCCTAGACATTCTTATGCTATCAAGTATTCTTTATTATTTAATTTCTTTCATTTTTGTTAATTCTATAACAATACATAAAAAATATCCACAAAAAACAAATAATTTACTACTTACGTGTAGGTCTTATGTCATGATATAAAAGACGGTTTAGTGTATATATTATTAATTTATCTATTTTGTGAATATTTTATGATTGTTAGAAACAATTATTTTAAAGTAAATGGTATGACAAGTTTAGTTATGTAACTCAGTAAGAGTCATACATTGGGTTTGTAACTTACTGATGTCAAGATTATTGAACTTCAGGTGAAATTTATTGATGTCGAGGATATAGCGAGCAGACGATTAAGTAATAAATATCTAAATAGTGTAAGATGAGTGGGGAAGTAGACAGATAGACAAACAAATCGGATGAGAAGTAAAGTTACAGGAAGGAATTCGGCCAAAAAAAGTTAATCGTTGTAGGAGTGGAAGGCCTAACGACTAATGTAAGCTTAACGGTTGATATATTAGAGTGAGACTAACAGTGTTGATAGAGATAAGAATAGTACTTTATTTTATCGAAGAGAGTTCTAAAGTAATTGAACTAGCCTCAGTGGACGTTGACATATAGACAGGCGATTCTCGGAAATACAAAGAGAGAAAAAAGAGCTGATGATTTTAGAAATATAGGATACAACCGTGGTAACTCAATAATAAAGTAAATGAACTGTACTCAGATAGTTTGGTGATAGTATTAGAGAAAAATAGTTTGGCTTTTCAATTGAAATTCTAAAGCAATTGAATAGACCTAAGTGTACTTTTGACAAGAAGAGAACTAGGTAGCATTTATGATATGCCTACAATATCTGTGGTGTAGAGAATTTGTTGTAGATATGTCTAACTTATTTTTAATATATTATCTGAAAACAAGTGGAGTGAGTGCTATTCGTTTATTTTTAAATTTATCACTAACAAGTCACAGACACCTACTGTAGAATACTCCTTAGCCCAACAGACCCATATTATTCAACTTATTAAATACTACTACTATAGATAATATTAAGAAGAATAAGTCTTATTATTTTGACATCTTGCACTTTTTTTGCTCTCAGAGTCGTAAAGTTTCAATGAAAGTTAACCCTTTTATTTTTTATTATTGGGGTGTTGTTAGTAATTCACTTATTTTTTTATTTATTTTAAACATGTAACTTAAAACAAAATATTAATATGGAACCAGAAAACAATGTCCTAAAATTATAAACATTTAACTGGTTTTCTAACTAAGCTATATATGTATTCAAATATTTTCCTTGCTTGGTTGATAAGACCCGAGTGATCACAGACTTTAAAATTGACACAGAATAATTCAAATCAGATCATGAGAATGAATTAACTTCATAAAGAAGGCAGTGTATAAAAATCTTCTCTTTCTATTGTTACAAATAATCCAACAGCAAATTTTGAAGAGAATTGTTCACATGTTTTAAAAGAGAGAATGTGCTAGGAGAAGCATGGCATGCAAGTTTAAATTTATGGCAAGAAGAATAGCCATTATAAGTTTACATTTTAGCTCAGAGATATCTATCATTAAAATGTATAGGTCCTTAGAAACTTATAAAATAGTTTATGGGTGGAAAGAAATTCTAAAATGTACAATATGGAGCAAAGGAGTGCTATGATACATAAAAGTGATGACTGAGAATGTATTTAAATATTTCCTTTTTGAAATTAAAACTTATATTTAAAATATGAATTATAAACAACATCATGATGCTATGTTTATTGACATATATTGATAATATAGTAGTTTAATTAAGTTTTAAATGTAAATTCGAAAAAAGTTTGTGACATGCATACATCAACCTACCCATATTTAGACAGTTTACAAACTGCCTCCTTCTCCATCACAGCCCCAGCAAACTATGTTCAAAAGTTACTTTGATTTGACTGCCTCAATTATTAATTTTGATATATCTTTACTTGAATAAGCTCCAGTTAACAAGCACATATTAAGTCTGTCCAAAATTCAAACTGATCATAATACCAAAAACTCCTTCTGTTGCTAAACTTTAAATGGCACTACAAAAACTAAATTTCAGTGTCTAATTATGATCAAATTGATGGGAGTTATAATTTTCCTATACAAAAGTGTATTTCCGATAGGTACTTCCTTCCACTCACAATATTAGCTTTTCCCATTTTATGATGCCCTCTATATGCAAACTTTTTTTCGAAATGCATTCCACAAGCCTTCCACATCTCTTTGTTGGAATCTAAAGTTCCAACATGTCTCTCATGCAGATTATCATGCATAATTCTCCACCAATAGGACAACTGTCATGTGACTCCCTCTATGCACCACTGCCAAACTATCTCTTCAAAGTTTGGCAGAGGACATGAGCCCCAGAAGACTGTGGGGAGGAACGGTGGAAAGAGTGAGGTGAAGGAAGTACCTATCGGAAATACATTTTTGTATAGGAAAATTATAACGTCTGATACATTACCTTCCCTCCTCTCACAAGATTAGCTTGAATCCCACACTGAAAATGAGGAGGGATTGGTGTAAGGGAAGAACAGGAATGAGAGAAACAGATCAGATGATCTGAGAAGGGGCACTGCACCACTTCTGAACCAGGTATCTCTTCGCCATGAACAGGAGGGATCAAAACATGGCAGAATTTGAAGGGAGCACATCCACTTAGGAGAGGACAGGTCAGTAATGTGATCCCAATCAGAGAAACAGTTACACTCAATCCCACAAAATGAAAGTAGGTAATGGGAGGATGTGTTTCATGGTGTAGAGTGGCTAGGGTGCATTGGAAGTTATTATTTAAGTAAAATACATCTAAAACCACACTCACTGAGTACCAACATCCACACAATGGTAGGTTGAGGATCATATCATCTTCACTTCATTTTGTTTTTTAGTCCTAAAGTCGTGAATGTACATATAATATTGATTCCAGGAATTGTCACAGGATGAGCATTCAGTTAGGGATCTGGGAATGTGTCACCTGGTATCCAAGGAAAGTCCATAGCATGCAATCACGTCCACAGGTTTGTAACATCCATGTCATTCTGAGAACAAGGGAATGCCCAGGACAGAAACAGAAATAGGCCACATAGACCTCCTGCGATCCACAACACAGAAGACCAAGTTGAGGAGAGGAGATGGACGATCAAAACCTGTGTGAGGACTTGTGTGGTTGATTCACTCGATCTCCAAAACCTCATTCACTGGGAAACGATATCCATGGAGAAGAGCACTCAATCAGAGGGGTGAACTGCATTTAGGCATCTCACTCCGGGCATGTGTCACTCCTCCGGAGGATCTTGCAACTCCTTCTACACCAGCAGAACACCGCCATCCTACTCTGAACTGAATGGTTATAGTCATCTTTCTGGAACCCATTCAGCAAGTTGCCTCCATGGTCAACCAGTTCCAGTAGCTTGGAACTGGTGAGTGGTAAGAACTCCCATACTTCACTGAAAGAAAGGGGGAGAAAAAAGTGCATTGGAGAGTCTGGAGGGACTGCTACACCTGAAACAGTGTAATGGGTGATCACAAAACCCTATTGTGAAAAGTGGAACATACAGACTTATTCAGTCCATGCATGGTAGGGATGGGCAGTGATCCCCTTCTGTTTTACCCAGGCTGACCATGGGTGGTACGGTCCGGGACAGGTATTTTTATGAAGCAAACAGCACAAGATTATTCACACTCTAGAGCAGTGCCAACTGCATCGATATGGGGACTACTCAAATGATGACAATGCCACTGAAAAACAGCAGGATGTAGGGACCACTCTATGGAAGAAACCCAATCCACCACCAGACTAAATGCACCCGGAATATGACATACCATCAAATGAATGTAATGGGAGTAGGCCCAACAGAGAAAATCCAACACTGCAGAATTGTCAGAATAGATCATAACCAGGCAACCGCTGGTGATAGAAAGAAAATTATCCAATGCCTGATGGACAGCCAGAAGTTTCAGGATGTTGATGTGAAGAGAACATTCTTCTCCAATGACCCAAAACCTGAAGGGATACATCCATGAAAATGTGTAAATCAGGCTGCAGAGGAGGAAGTGGGACACCTGCTGACGTATGGGCATTGTCCAACCACTAATGTAGATTGCCCATCAATGAGGAGGGAAAATGAATAGGAGCATCCAGGGGATCTCGTGCAAGGTTCCACTGAAGCAAATGTCTATGAGCCCTGACAAGGGGTATGATAGGTGAAAGAGACAACTACCTTCCCAGTAAGAAGTAATGGAGCAGATAGGGCTGTCCAAATGGCTAGTTCCATGGAATGGAGCCGAAGAGGAGAAGGTTGGACCTGACCGAGATGGGTGTTGAAGAAAACACCTATTTGTACAAGGTAATGGGTAAGATGAAGAAAGGACCCCTCCAATGTGATCAACCATCCCACAGTGTCTAGAAGGAGCTGACGATTAGGACTGGTCGACTCCTGTTTGGAATGGGCAAGAAGAAGCCAGTCAACCATGTAAGCATAGAAGCACGGCCCCAAGGTATAGATATGCCAAGCAATGTGGCAAACCACTGGAAAAAAACATACAGCATGGAAGACAGACTGAAGGGCAGGGTGCTAAAAATGGCAAACTGGCGGGAGTAAAACCCACATGAAGCAGGTATGACAACCAGTTGGATAAAGAGGTTGAGTACTGCTTTGGAATACACTGGAGTGACCATAGATTCTGAGGAGGAAGGAAATGGGAGAGAGGAGAAAATGGTATGACAAAACCCACTGATAGAACACCATGAAAACGATCTTCAGAGAGGAAAGGGCTCTTTGATGAACGAAATTCGCCAGATGGGCTACCCCCACTCCCAAACTCACTAGAACCATTGCCTGCATACTGTGTGTTACCACGAAAAATGGCAAACTGTGGTACTGGGAGAAGTTGTCACCATCTATGGTCTTTCTCACCCAATCTGTGGTTAGCCATGGCCGCTTTCTCAGTCACCTTCCTACATGTCATTCTCAACCCTTCCTCCATTTGTTTTCCACGTCCTGTCCAGCTATTCTGTGTCTTCTCGTCCTAGCTTTTTCTTCTGACTTAGAATCAGATCCTTTGAATTCATTGACATCTTGAAGGCCTTCATTTGACATAATCGCTGCCCGGGCCTGACATTCCTTTTCTTTGTCTACTTACTTCTGTTTACCCATTCTCAGATGTTTTTTCCCACCTTCTTTCATTTACTACTCGGATTAGCTACTCGGATGGAGGGGGGATTATCCTGGGATCTAAGTCCTGTCTCACACTCACTCAATGTTTGGTACTTTTGGGCATTTTCTTCCTCTGTTGTCGGAAGTGACTTCATCCTTTTCTTCTACACCTGTGAACTATAGAATATCTGGTCACTAGGTTTTACACTTTTAATTTTCTTCTTTGGAGCATACACTCACATGCCTTTTAAAAACAGTGGACCTAGTGGACTGAAGGATTGAATTGTCTTCTTTTGAGAGCTTCACCTCGAGGAATTGTCAGGGTGACTGGACTGTGCTCATACTACTTCCTACATTCCCTTACTGCCTCTAAAACCAAACATCTTCCTTCATTGATACTTTCTTCTCTAATTGTGGCACATTTCTAGATGAGGGCAGTATTTGTGATGTTTCAATGCTGGACAAGTGTTCACTCCACATCAACATGCTTGACCTTCTCACTATTTATTGGCACATTCCCATTCCTGCTCCTACTGGCATATCACTTGGTAATGCTCCACTCAATCTATTTCATGGTCATTTCTTGCACAAATTGTCAGTTAGGCACTCATTCTAGGACCTTTTACTTTTGGGAATTAGACATACACTTCTGAGCTTATTCATATCAGGTTAGTCTTCTTGCCTGTCTTTTCTCGGGAGCTTAAATCTTGGTGGTGGGCTGCTTCTCATGACCAGTCTGCATTCTATTAACTCTTTGACTACAAGTAGGAGCTGTGCACCCAGTATGTAAACCATAAGAGTAGTCATACTATAATTTTGATTATGTAAACTTATCTTCATGCACTTTTGTAGGTTATCAGCAATCATTACAAGGCTTTCGTACACAAAATATCAGGTTTTAAAATTAAGTATTATGATTTTTAAAGTAAAGATTTGCCTATGAATTTTTTCTTTGGGAATGTTGACTATCATACAAAGTAATTTGGGTTTTAAAATTACAAATACTTTTCTTCATCTGAAAATTGTCAAATGTCATTTGCATAATCTCTAAAACTTCCTAAATATCTATCAAACGATTTTTTAAGAAAACTTCATATTTTATCTGCTATTTTTCTCTGTATGGGGTTGATCAATTTGACTGACCTTATAACAACCATAAAAAATTTGGAAATTAATCTACATTACACCTTTTTTGTTCCACAATGATTGCAAGTTCTATCAGAAAACTACAAGTGTTTATTCTAAATAGCTTAAATCTTGTAATGGTATACATTTATGTACAGTTATTAATTTTTTGTTTTATTGACCTTTGAACCATGCTAACTAATAATCCCACCATGCAGCACATGTGCAATTCACATTACCGTATCAAATAGCATAACACTGACCTTTACAAAGTACAAGTGTCTTACAATTCTTAGTGTTAATACTAATATACCAGTATTTTATAAAATAGTCACATTTCACTTTCCATACATTACATATGTATATATATTACTACTACTTACAAGTAAATTCTTAAATTTCAGTTATTTTTTTTAAAAAACAGAATAGTAAATATACAATATATAGAAAACAATGATCTCTACTACTACAAGTTTTCACAAATTATTTTGTATTTGTGCATCGTATTTGCTAAGCTTCATTTAATTTCACACACGGAGGATGTAAAAATAATAATCTTAGTAGATTTCATATATATATATATATATATATATATATATTTTAAAATAACAAAAAATTATAAATCACTATAACAATACCACAAATTCCACTGTGATTTATCAGGTTTCCTAACTGAGCTGTATTTAGGTATCAAAAATCTCATTTCTGAACAGAATATCACCTTGATCACCATTCCTCACACTTTGCAATAGTTATAATGTACTTTAGGATAATTGAAAGGATTATGTACTTCAAAGTGAGCACTTTTGATTGATTATAAATGTATTTAAGAAAAGTAGGCAAAGGTAAGCAAGCACTTTCAAATGAGGAAGAAGTGAGTGGAGCAGAACCACTCTGCTGAGTTTGCTATATATAATATCTCAGCAAATAGAAAATGTAGGAGGTTCTTATTTTATATTCTAACTTGTCAGTATTGATAATCTGAGTTTCTAATTCATTAATAACTGTAGACTTTACATCTTATGATGCCCACAATACAGTCTGAGTAAAAGCAGAGGACGATGTATCATGTGGCACACAAAAATTGATATTTAAAATTTTTTAATATTTACATTTGAACTAAAAAATTAACTAATGTACAATACTAAAACTTGAATTAAAATCCACAATTTGATTCCAAATTTATGTACATAAAATACTAGTTTAATAAAATTGTGAATGTAAGCTTATAAAACATGATGACATGCACTCTGACACCTACCTGTATGGAAAGAATTAACAGAAAGGTCTCTACATGCCAGGTCTTTCATGGGATTTACTTTTGGTTGGACATGCTCTTCTTAGACACATTTGCCACCCTTCTTAACTTCAGTCAGGTTTCATCTGTTATGGTTCCCTATTCCACATGCTTCAGCTCTGATTGTTGATTTTATCAGCTAGGCCTGGTCTTACCTTATTCTATATGCATATTCCCCTATTTGTCTCCTCTCTTTGACCTGCTCAGCCTTGGTCCACTTGACATTCAGGTCTCTCTATCTTTCCTCAATACCCCCTCTCTCTCTTGCGTTACACAAATTTTATCCAATCTGTTGCCAGTTGGGCCAGACATTTCAATTATGTGCCATTATTCTTGTCACTCTTCCACTGCCTACCAACAACTGTGGTGGGTCTTTTGTCATTGATCCTTCTGACTGTAATACTGTGAAATGCATTTCTACCTGTTCATCAATGGCTTTTCGGTTGTTATCTCTACTAGCTGTCTGGAGGCCGTGCCCATGACATTTCCCCTTCCCTAATACCACAGGGTGTTTCTTTCCATCCTCTTCATTCTGTTCTGCTCCTTAGTTCTTCTACATCCTTCTCAGCCAACTCCCATGCATGTCTGAGACCTTAGTGAGGTTTAGCATGATCTCATATTTCCCTCATTTGAGCCACTGATATCTTACCTTTTGTACTGTCTTTCTTGATTTGTTTTCCTCTCCTTCTCACTTGTGATTACATTTGCTTGGATGTCTTACTTCTTGCACCCTCTTTCACTGTGCTTATCTACTCCTCTCTCCAGACCAATCACTCCTTTCTTATACTTCGACTGTTTGGGAGGTTAACTGTACTTCTCTCCTATTTCTCTTCCTTCTGCATCTCACCTATTGGATCATTTGAACCCGGATCAATTCCTGTAATCTTTTAGACTGTTTGGTGTTCTTTATCATGGACCTCTCCATTTCAGATCATTTGTCCCTACCTCAGGATTTCTCCTTTTCCCAAGATCTCTCTCTTTCTACTGTTATTAGATGGGTCTATTGACTTCTGTTGGTATGTTCATTTCAGAATGTGGATGCTCACGGACTATTCACATTTCTTCACAGTAGCTTCATTACAGTTTTTCATTCTGTTACATCTATTCTTCACTTGCTATAGGATGAGATCCTCCATGCAGGCATTTGGACACTCCACACATTTGTCTCCTTCCCTACACCTCCTGGTTGTTTTATCTCCTGATGGTTTTTGGTTTCTACAGGTTGACAACTCTCCACCATATTTGAGAAGAATACATGCTATTTGAGTTCAGAGCTCTTTTTTCATTTAATAGGATTACACCAGGTGGCTGGTGTTGCCTCCCAGGGAAAACGTATCTAAAATCTGCATTGGGCCAGGATAATGGAAAGCACTTATATCATCTTCCCTGGTTTTTCTGTGCCCACTGTGAGATGGGATGTTCTGCAAGACTATTTGAGATATCCTCATGGTACATGTATATAATAATATATTCACTCAGTTGTCCAATCCAGACCGTATCTATTCCATGAACTATCATGGAAAACACCAGCACCAGGGAATTGTTCGCCCACTTCTCTGACTCGTATTCTCTGGCTTTTAAAATATCAATATGGTGAGAAGAGAGGCAATGATGACACTGTCAGTGTAGTAGAGGTCCCCCCTCTTATACATAACTCAAGCCACTTGTACCCTTCTTTTTTAGTATGAAACTGTTCAGTAGAGTTGAGGTGAGCATACACTATAATACTGTGCTATCCTCCTGTAGCCAGTCTGTTTAGTAGAGATGAGGTTGGCACTCCCTTTATAATACCATATCACATGATGAGCCCTCTTCCTGCAACCAGTATCTGTTAGTAGAATCGACGTGAGCACATACTATACAAAACAAATCTGCATAACTAATGTGTCCTCTTCCCACAGCTGGAGTATGTCCCACAGAATCTGACACTAGAGTTGAGATGTGTGCACATAATATATAAATCCATACCACATAAGTGAAGTGTCCTCTTTCCACAGCTGATGTATGTCCCGTAGAATATAACTGTAGTTTAGGTGAGCACACCCCAACACACTACACATATTCGCTATCTCACTGCTTGTTGTGACACATTCTGCTGCCATCGGGTGTTTTACTTCATGGGTTTTGGTAAAATTTGCACCAGCTTTTCCACCACTTCAATGTGGAATTCTAGCTAGACTGTGTGTGGAGGGGAATTATCATCTCAGAAGTTGACATTTTCCTTATATGAAAATGTATTTCTGATAAATACTCACCTTCACATGCATTCCCACCCTTTCTTCCCACATCTGGTGCACCTTTATTTTCCTTGCCTTGACAAAGGATGAAGTCGTCACAAATGCATGGGGGGAGTTATTGTGTATAGTCTCCCTATTTGAGGTAGGCTTTTGTTGCATGAAGATGGTTCATGCAGCAATGCAATTTATTTTAAATCATATGAAATTAAATGGGGTTGCCTCAAAGCTGGTAGATGCATAAGGAATATAGCTAAACTGTGTGTGGAGGTACCTATCAAAAATAAATATTTGGGTAAGGGAAATGTCAACTTTCACCAGTAGTAAAATTAAATTGCATGTACATTAATGTCAGTATTGTAAAGTTTCTTTACATCATTCGAGGAATTGGTTTAATTTGGGATCTTTTTTCAAACAATCCATTCAAGTTTTTTTCACAAATTGCTTTAAAGACTTATTCTGACAAAGTTCCTTATCTAAATTAACTCTATACTAATAGATTTAGCATTAGCAAAAAAAGATATTGATCATGCAGGTTTTTTTAGTTCCTTGGTTTTCTGTGGGCTGAAATCCACAGAACAATTCATCAGTATTGATGTGGAAAAAGAATTAAATCCTTATTCAGGCCTTTTTACAAACATTCAAATAATATGTCACTGAGCTATTGTTGTAAACTACACAGAAGAATGTAGGAGATAAAAAAAGATATCTACATAATGCATCCAGCCGATATGAGAAAATAACATATTAGGTAAATAAGAATAGAATTAGACATGCTAATTCCGATATGGTACCTTCCCTCCTCTCACAAAATTAGCTTTTCCCGTTTTGTGCTACCATCTATATGCATGCCACAAGCCTTCCACATCCCTCTGTTGGAATCTAAAGTTCCAACATGTCTCTCATGCAAATCACCATGCAATAACTCTACATCAATAGGAGAGAATTACTATCATGTGATGCATGGCATGCACCACTACCAAACTATCACTTATCGTTTAGCAGTGCTCGAGGTGCACACATCTTTCGTTAGACCACTGATTAACCTAGAAGTGCTTTAACTTTATCTAACTTAGTTCAACCTTGTTTAATTTCGCTTTTATTTGAGTGCATTTGAGTTACACGTGTTTGCCGTACATTTTTTGCTTGTTTAGTATCTAGCCTGAATTTCGAAGTCACTGTTACCACTTTGGCTGTGTATCACTCGTCTGTTACAGCACTTTCGGCCACAGGCGCGGGCGACCCCTCTGGGGATTTCTCGGCCTTTGTTCACGGGGAGATGAAGCATTATATGGAATACACACTGTCTCCTGTTCGTGCCCTTCTTCCATTCCTGTACTTTTCGAGCCTTTTACTGTCACATGCTGACAAAATTTTAATCTTCTTTCACATCCCAGAGTTCACAGTGCCTTCCCACATCTTCCTGAGGATTCTGTTCAGCCCTTGTCAGCTTTCTTGGAGATTATATCTTAGGTATGTGACGTTTTCTCACTTGCCACAGTTATTTTGACCCATGTCCTTAATTGTTTGTTTCTACCTCTCTAACTTCTTTTCCCCCCATCCCCTTATGTTCGGGTTTACAATGTGTTTTGTTGCCAGTTGGGTGATGGCATTAGTATGCCTACTTCCCTGCGGGTTTCTGGGTTGGTCCACCCTTGTGACTTTTAGGGTGAGTTCCAAAATTCTGGACCACTAGTTTTGGATTAATTTATACCTGTTTTGGGGATTTTGGGGATGGGTCCCAATTTTCCTGTTCATCCTACCTATGCCCTGTTTTCTCACCTTGGTTTTCCTTTAACACTCTTTGTAATACCTCACCTCAATCCTCTTCCTGTCTGAGGCTCTTCATGGGAGCCCTGTGAGGTTTTCTGGGGGCATCCTCCCCCTCCTTCCACTGCTGACCACATATTGTCTTAGGCTCTGGCCCTACACACATAGTTCACTTCTTTTTAGGACTTGCAACGCTATATTTTTGCAGACCCGTCGCCCAGTTCCTTATATGCGGGACCTTCTTATGGCCCCGTTTTTACAACATTTCGAGTGTGACACGATTACTGTATCCTTGGAGTCGCAGGTGCCTTCTGTCCAACAGTGATTGACCTTCCACATCAGGTGCCCCTTTGGTCTCCGTCGATGCCAAATATGGCTCCGTGTCCCATTTCCCAGCGAAAAGGAAATGGGAAGAGGAATTAGGTAAGAGACCGTGGAGGAGAAATGAAAACACAACTGTCAGCAGAAAATGAGATCAACAGCAGGATAAGAGATGAGTACCTACAGAATCATGAATGTGTGCAAGTCATTGACAAGAAAAGTGATACACAAAACTTCTGCTAGAGGGCAGGTGAGAAAAAGACGACGGCCTAGAATCCCAAATGGGAAGGTAAGGCATACAATGATCTAAACGAGGGATAGGAAAAAAGGGTATGGTCGATACTGAAGAAAAACCTAGGAAGATAACAAGGACAGAAGCCATATAACATCAGTCCAGGACACCAGGGAGAAGGAACCCCACTAAAGACATCTGGGTGAAGAAGAAAAGGAGCCAGAAGAATAAGAAGTACACAAGAAGAAGTACAGTAAAGTGTAACAAACTCGATCCAACAAGCCCCAACAGCATGTGAATAAAATATAGATGCATACAGAGCAGAAGTGGAACAGGCCCAACTGAGAAGGGAATGAATATCTACAGAAGCCCATATGAAGCACGAAGTGTCTCAGAAAAAAAGTGGAGTTAGGAGAAGGAATACAAGAGAGTAGACAGAAAAAGACGAAAATGCACAAATTGTGACCCAGAAAGTGAAATAGAAAGTAAGGGGCCCAATTCCCAAGCTAACCAAACAAATACAAATGACAGGAAACATGGAAAAGAAAAGGAAGAAAGTCTACAAGTCAGGATCAAAGTAATCACAAACATAAGGAGGATGAGGCATTTAAGCATGAGAAAGGAAACAGTATAAACTCTAATAACAAGCAAGGAGAAAATATAAGGTAAACTCCATGGATCAGGGAGTAAGACAGTGAGAAATAATAAAGAACATAGATAAAAGATAAGAAAAAGAACATCCCTGATAATGAAATTCAGAAAGACATAGTAGGGGTTAAGGTCATCTCATGAATGGTAAGGTACTAACCAAAGCAAATCAGTTGAGGTGTAATTCAATAGGCCATTCCCGACCGAGGAGAAAGAAATTTGGCCAATGGGATGGGAGTAGGAGGCCCAGTAAGCATGTGGTAATTCACAACATGTTGAACAATAGCCACAATGACCCTGACTGTTGGCAAGCCTTCAAAAGCCATAATAGAAATAAGGTCTAAGTCAGAAAAATGTCACTCACTCAGGATAAAATATAAATCACCATCAGTTGAGAATTCATGAAAATTAAATAAAGCTTCTGGAACAAAGCCAAAGAAAACGAAAATCAAAGTTTTATTAACAATACAAATCTCCATAAATTGAAATTACAAGAGAAATCTAAAAGTATTTGTTCAACACAATGCTGAGGAGAAGAATGTAATTACTGGAAGTGCAAGTGCATAGAGGAGAGTTATTGCGCTTTTGTTGGATGATGAAACCATCATGCAGCAGTGCAATTCACATTAAATCATGTGAAATTAGGTGGGAGTTACCTCAAAGTTATTGGAATGCAACTCTCTCTGACAGATAGCTAAACTGTGTGTGTGGAGGCAAGTTATCGTCACAGAATAAACATTTTTATCTAAAATATTTGATAAAGATTTTTCTTGCAATCTACAAAACTAAACATGAAGGATGTCAAAGGGGAAATTGGTATAAAACTGAATACTCATTTACTTAAACACAATCATTTTTAAAACAAACAGAACACAGGACATGCAATATTGATGAATTCAGTTAAAATCTTAAAATATCTTTTTAGGAATGGTTCTGCTCAAACCTTTTTGAATTTAAACACTACTGGTTAGTGAAATTTGACTCCTTCCCCTTCTAGAGCCTATTTGTTTTTTTTAATTACTTTTCTGTTTTGGACTATTTTGACTTTTTAAACTTTAAACAAAACCTAGATAATTTCTTCAGTACTAAGAAATTATAAACATAAATAACAACTAAAAATGTTACGATTTAATGTTAATTTCAAAAATCACAGTTCATCTGAGTTTGATGTGTTTCAAGCATTATTTATGTTAGTTTTAACGCTGTTTATGGCAGAGCTTTATGAGATTACAGAATTCTTTATTAACATCATTATCAATTTGCAACACATTTTCAATCGATCAAATTAGTATATTACACATATGACTTACACATGATTAAACCTAGTATCAAAAATATATACAATATTTGTTATCCATGAACATTTGTAACCTGAAACATTTCATGCTACATTATTAGAATTCTTCTTAAACATCTTCTAAATAATGGAAGTGGCCATTCATATTGACGAGGAACAGTGCCAGTGACATTCCTCTCAAAGTAGCTAAAGAAGTGGAACCACCATAGCCGGGCAAAGTAATTTGTTGGTCCAGCAGTCTACAATAAAATTAAATATTTTCACCATTGAATAAAAGAGATGAACATTAACATATTATGTTTGTTTATGTTGGGTTCTTTGTTTAAAATGACTGTGTTTTTAATAGATATACTATAGTTTTTGGAGTTGCAATGGTGAAAAACATGGGATGGTTTTTTATTGTGTTCTGTCAATCTGGTTTCCAATTTTTTTGCTGTTTCTCCGATGTAGAATTCTGGGCAGTTATTACATGTTATTTTGTAAATGATGTTGGTATTGTGTGTCTCTAAATAATTTTTGTTTAGTAACGATTTTAATTTAGGGCCGGGTTTTTGTGAGAATTTGACGTTGACAGGAATATTGTATTTAATGGCTAGTTTTGTCCAAGTGTGGATAATTCTTGAGCTGGTTTCAGGGGCAAAAGGTAAACTACAGTGTAATGTACTGTTGTTGGGTTTGTTAGTGTCTATTTTGTTCGTGAGTTAAGTTTTATTGTGGGGAATGTTGGAGAGTTTTTCAACTATAGCTGGTGGGAATTTATTGGTGTGAATAAAGGAATGCTTTATGTGGTTAATTTCTTCATTTATGTAGTCTGTTGAACAGAGTCTTGTGGCTGTGTTTATGAGGTTTTTAAGTGTATTGATTTTTTGTGTGGTGTCATGTGCGGAATTCCAGGGGATGTATCGACCAGTGTGTGTGTTTTTTGCGGTGAATTTTGGTTTTAAACTGTGTGTCCGATCTAATAATTTTGAGGTTAAGAAAGGATAACTGTTTATTGTTTTCATGTTCTATGGTATTTTGATGTTGGGATGAATGAAATTTATGTGTTTAAAGAAAGTTAGTGTGTGTGTGTGTTCTGTAGAAGTGAAGCCAACAAAAGTGTCATCAACATATCTGTACCAGTATAGTGGGGGATGAAGTGCAGAATGTATGGCTTGTGTTTCGATCTGGGTCATGAATATATTGGCAAGAACTTTATATTTTATTTGTTATTTTTCTCTATATGGGGTTGTTAAATTTGACTGACCTTATAACAACCATAAAAAATTTGGAAATAAATCTAAATCACACCTTTTTTGTTCCACAATGACTGCAAGTTCTATCAGAAAACTACATGTGTTTATTCTAAATAGCTTAAATCTTGTAATGGTATACATTTATGTACAGTTATTAAATTTTTGTTTTATTGACCTTTGAACCATGCTAACTAATAATCCCACCATGAAGCACATGTGCAATTCACATTACCGTATCGAATAGCATAACACTGACCTTTACAAAGTACAAGTGTCTTACAATTCTTAGTCTTAATACTAACATACCAGTATTTTATAAAATA
>NW_013667011.1:240701-242182 GCF_000517525.1 Limulus polyphemus | reverse complement strand
AAGTTACCATAGAACATGAAAACAATAAACAGTTTATCCTTTCCTTAACCTCAAAATTATTAGATCAGACACACAGTTTAACACCAAAATTCACTGCAAAAACACACACACCGGTCTCTACATCCCCTGGAATTCCACACATGACACCACACAAAAAATCAACACACTTAAAAATCTCATAAACACAGCCATAAGACTGTTCAACGGACTACATAAATGAAGAAATTAACCACATAAAACATTCCTTTATTCACACCAATAAATTCCCACCAGCTATAGTTGAAACACTCTCCAACATTCCCCACAATAAAACTCAACTCACGAACAAAATAGACACTAACAAACCCAACAACAGTACATTACACTGTAGTTTACCTTTTGTTCCTGAAACCAGCTCAAGAAGTATCCACACTTGGATAAAACTAGCCATTAAATACAATATTCCTGTCAATGTCAAATTCTCACAAAAACCTGGCCCTAAATTAAAATCATTACTAAACAAAAATTATTTAGAGACACACAATACCAACGTCATTTACAAAATAACATGCAATAACTGCCCAGAATTCTACATCGGAGAAACAGCAAGAAAATTGGAAACCAGATTGACAGAACACAATAAAAAACCATCCCATGTTTTTCACCACTGCAACTCAAAAAACCATTGTATATCTATTAAAAATACAGCCATTTTAAACAAAGAACTCAACATAAGCAAACGAAAAATCAAGGAATCTATCTTAATTGAACAAAACAACCCTACTCTCAACCATCACATCCCGAGGCGCCTAGATACCTTATCTAAGTTTTGCAACAGTTCCGATCATGTGGCTTCTTTGTTCAATACTGTATATATATCCGTGTCAGTGTAAATTACTTGTACCTGATGATGACAAAACCTTGTCGAAACGGTGTACATTTGCTGTTATGTTAAACTTATATTAAAGTTTGTCTTCGTTACCTATTCAAGCTGTCTCCAACCATTATTAGTCTCAAATTGGGTTCCTCGTCATCGAATTTGAATTACATTACTCATGAGCTGCTCACGTGTGTACCTTGTGAAAGTTTTTTATTATTATTATCATTTATTTTACCCAATCTAATCTTAACAAACCTAAAAGAATCCCAATTTTTACCTTTCAATAAGTTTTATAATTATACATAAAGAAAAAACATGAAAACAAGAAATGAAATACTTAACCAATATTCTTCTTTCTTGCTGTTGGTTTCAAAGAGAGTTAACTATACTATAGATAGTAATGCAGTTAATAATTTTTATTTAATTAAATAATGCACCAAAAAATATAAACTAATAACAAGCAAAAAGTAGACAAATTCAATTACCTCTCAAGATTTTTCTAGCTGTTACAAATTCATCTAAGCTAGTTGTTAACTTTCCAATGGGAACGAGGTTGGTACTCTGAGTAAAATTGACTTCTAACTGTTCAGAACATAACGTTATACAATATGTCATTTGATAG